>NW_019101753.1:0-5567 GCF_001856785.1 Myzus persicae | reverse complement strand
TTTCTGTATAATTATCTTAGTCCGTACTCCGTGGTCTTATAAACCAAAACTAATATTATTAGTGATTCTGTCGATTTTTTTATCGGTTTTGATGAACGTCATACGTATTACGTAGCTCTTGGACATTTTTTCAATCTCATTATTTTGTTAATTTGTTTCATCATCAAGTATACTCGTAATCGTGGTAAGTACCAACCAATATCAAAATAATATTGTGTAGAATTCTATTTTATTTCATCCCTATTTTTTTTTAGTCCTACTGTTAGTTAATTCGATATCAGTTGACAGTAGTACCTACAGTGATTACTTTGTTCTGATTACTTTGTATACATTTTTTTATATTATTGTAGCTATTTTTACGTTTTATCATTTTTCAACTGTAGATTGTGAAAATGACGCTATGCTCTGTTTTTAATTGTAATGAAAGAAGTGAAAAGCAATCTTCATCTGGAGTTCATTTTCATGTCTTTCCTTGTCGATCCAAATCACCTACTAGGTTTCGAAGTTGGGTCAATTATTGTAAACGAAAAAACTTTAATCCTGGTAATGGCGCGAGAATTTGCTCAAAGCATTTTAAGACAGAAGATTATAACCAGTCAGATTTATTACGACAACAATTAATGCCAAATATAAAAGTCAAAGTAAAACTTAACGCCAATGCTGTTCCTACGGTTCCTCAAAATACACCTTCTACTTCAAATTCTTCAAATTTATCCGAACGAGAAAAGAGAAAAAGAAAAAAAGAAAAAAAACAAATTATATCTTCTATTATGACAAGTACACCAAAAAAGTTAAAGCCCTCATTTGGGTCTTTTGAAAATAGTGAATGTGAATCTAGTGATGTTGATGAAGTAGAAGGCGGTAATTTAGTACCGATTACAAATGAATCATTTATGGTTGGTAAAAAAAACGAGATCGGTATACAATGTGAATTAGGTAGTGAAGTATTAAAAAGTCACCATGATTTATCATTAAATTTATCACTTGATGAGTTTTCAACTTCGGAGGATGAAAGTTTTGAAGTTTATGATGAGGACATCGAAGAACTTCAAACTGTAAAAAATACCATAAAGAAATCTAAAGAAATAGAACATGATTCGTGTTACATTATTTTCTGGGAGTCTTTGTCAATTTTATTTACACGTTGTCATTACTGTAATGCTAAAGTGGAAAATATTCATAGTTACACCAAGGGAGCAATGTTGGCTGTACAAACTATATGTGAAAATAGACATATTTTCAAATGGACGTCTCAACCATTATCTGATAAACGTCTTGTAGGAAACATTTTAATGGGAGCTGCTTTAACATTATCGGGTGTATTATTTAATCAAATGAAAACATTTTGTTCATCTTTAAAACTTGCATTTTTTTCAAGAACAGTTTATGATAAAATCATTAACAACTATACAGCACCTGTAATAAAACTAATTTGGGATCAACACAGACAAAATAATATAAACGAACTAAAAACAGGTACAAGTATTTGGTTAGCTGGTGATGGTCAATTTGACTCCCCCGGTTTTTGCGCCAAGTACTGCACGTACTCAGTCATGGATGTCCGAAGCTCCAAAATAATAGATTTTAAAATTACTCAAAAAGGAATGGTCCAGGGTGACTTAGAAAAAAAAGCATGTGAATCACTACTTCAAGAACTTGAAAAAAACGACGATTGTAACATTAATGTATTTTTAACAGATCGACACAAGGGAATTCGTTGTTATATTCGAACACATCATCCGAACATCGAACATGAGTTCGATGTTTGGCACTTATCAAAAAGTTTGACAAAACGACTAAAAACACTAGAAAAAAATCATCCTAGTGCCTTTATGTGGAAAACGAGTATAATAAACCACTTGTGGTGGTCTGCTCAAACGTGCAATGGTAATGGATCTGTATTAGTTGAAAAATTTACATCAGTTTTGTATCACATTTCAAATATTCATCAGTGGAATGATAATGGCCAGATAAAAAAATGTGAGCATGATCCACTCACCGACGAAGAAATAAAAAATAAACTTTGGATTCATAAAAATAGTGATTCATATTTTGCGTTAAAAAAAATTATCACCGCCAAAGATTTATTGAAAGATTTACCTCATGCTAAACATTTCATTCACACGGGCCGCCTAGAGTCATACCACAACACACGTTTAAAGTATATGCCAAAACGTATACATTTGAAGTACGAAGGCATGTATATTCGATCAATAATTGCTATTTTAGATCACAACAATAATACCGACAAAAAAATAGTTGGAGATAAAATGGTTTATTCCAAACCTCTAGGACGGTATACAATAAAAAATACGTATGAAAACACGGAAGGAAATTGGAGAATAGACATTATGAAGAAGGTCCGTTTGATGGCGATAGAAGGTTCTTCGGGACCACTGAAACTACCAGAAAAAAATTTAATACCAAAAAATATTGTACAGACACCAAAGCCAGATATTGAAGAATTAAAATCAAAAAAGTATTCTAGGTTTAAGTAATGTGAATTATTGTAAAAATAAGTACCTATAGTTAAACAATGTTTTCAAATATTTAAAAAATATATTACTATGTGATTATAGGATTGCTCCTATTATTAATATGTAATTTTACTGTAATTTCGTGTGTTAAAGATAAAAACAATAGCTATATTTTATTGCTTGTGGTTTATTCCAACGCTTTCTATACACAAGTAAAAAAAAAAAGAGAAATTCCTAAGTATTTTTGTGCACTACGAATTACGATTTAACTATAGTTTTTAAGAATGTAAATTAATAGATTAACCAACTATTATTAAAACAATAATATTATCCATTTCCAGTTTATTATGCATTGTTTACAAAATATCGATCAGTATATTACAACAGTAATGTCTTAGTCTACTTTCAGATCAGTTGCTGTTCGTTATGGCGAGTGTAAAACCTTATCAATTTGAACCAGATTGTTTAAATGAGTGGGATTCAAACAATTTTATTAAAAATAATGATTTTGAAATCAACGTAGATAATCGAAGTGGTAAATTAAATTGGTGCAAATGTGGTCAGTGCGTAGTTATGACGACGGATCAAGAGAGCGTCTGTTGTCAAGAAAGTGAAAAAGTAAAACAAGTTAGTGGAATAGTTGGTTGTGTGACAAACAATGTTTTATTTAACAAACTAGTTGTAGACAAAGACGTTTTAAATATTTCTCGACATAAAATGATTTTAAAGTCTAAAAAAAAAAAAAAAAAAAAGCATTGTGTAAA
This sequence comes from Myzus persicae, assembly GCF_001856785.1. Classification (NCBI taxonomy): domain Eukaryota; kingdom Metazoa; phylum Arthropoda; class Insecta; order Hemiptera; family Aphididae; genus Myzus; species Myzus persicae. The sequence goes on along the minus strand of NW_019101753.1, from coordinate 2,326 downwards.
AGTGAACCACAAAATAAAGTCTGGCGATACTTGGCTTACAAACAATTTATTTCGTGGATAAATGCATGGACAATGATTGGAAAGGGAAATAGGATAGTAATTCCATCATGTGTGATTTACAAAATAAGACAGACTTATCCAGAAGAAAATGGTGTATATGTAGGATTTCGGCTTAACGATAAACTTCCTACCTAAATTCAGTATTTATAATTATTGTATGTACAAATATATTGTTTTTTTTCAAATACCTACATATGTTACAACAATTATATTGATTTTATTTTGATACAATACTTACAGTAAAATTATATAAATTTAAATTGTTAACAACGTTTGTATATACACTTGTAATAATAATAAGTTAACAAATAATAAAATTATGATTAATACGTACCTAATAAAACACATTGTTTTGTCACTCATATGAACAAGATGTTATTGATTATAAATAAATAATATCATAGGATGGTATCATATTATCACAAACATAATACTTACATGTTTAGAAAATTATGTGAAATATTTGAATGTTTAAAAACATAATATAGGAATCAATTCACTAAGAACAGTGAAAACATACCCGATTATACAGTAACGGGCGCGTGCATTGCATATACGCCGCCGCCGCGAGTAGGATCTTATGACGTCACGCGTTATTTTAAATACGTCTTAACTCGCAAACTATTCAAGGCAGAAAAACATTATTGGTGTCATTTTTTTAGTCAGATTTTTTGTGATTTTTTAAATACAATTCAATTTTAAGTGTTTTATGGTCCTTTAACTTAACAATTATACACAATGAGTCAGTATAAATTTACTTCTGCGCTAAGGGAAAATCTAATTTCCGAAGTTCAGTTGAGACCAATTTTGTGGAATGATCGACTAAAAGATTACAAAAACACAGAAAAAACCAAAAAAATATGGGCTGAAGTGGGTGCAATTTGTGGTTTGACAGGTAAGTAACTAGTTAGTAGTTGGCAATACATTTCTGCTAAGTATTTTATAAAATATATAGATATAAAATAGCCAGAAGCTAGTATTTTTTATTGTTTGAATACCTACATAACCTACCCCACCTACGTAGGTACATCGAACATGTATCTTATATGAATAATATTAAAAATATTAATTATACATATTATGTATAACTATTATTTTTACTTTCTGGTTTTAGAATATTATTTTTGCATTACTAATAATACAAATCTGAACACGAAAATACTTGAAAACAAAATAATAATTATATTTTTGTTTTGTAGTACAAGTTATTAAGTATAAAATTATAAAATATAAATACAAGTTAAAAATATAACAAAATAAAATAAAACGAAATAGTTATTTTTATCGAGGACCTAAAATAATAATAGTACAACAATACCTAGTTATTTTTAAAGTGATAATTACATTGACTGATAGTACAAAGTTAAACTGCAGAAAAATGTTTTGTAACATTAAAATATTAAATTATCAAAACTGAAATGATATATCCTTAAATAATAATATAATATAAATTAAAATATTAAATTAGACAAGTATAAACTAATATTGTAACTAGGTAATAATAAATATGCGTATATTATTATTTAAATATTTTATTCTGTTTTATTAATTAAGTATATTAATGTTCTATAAAAAAATTTGCGAATTTTTCTCTCACTTCTTTTGCTTGTTGTGAATAATTTGGGTTCCTTCCTTCAAAATTATTTTCTATCTCGTTTTGTTGACTTCCTTGATTTTGGGTTATGTGGTAATAGTCAATATCATTATCCCCATCTTTTGTCCTTATCAAATTTTGTAAAATACAAATACATTTTATTATTACTGCAGCTCTCTTTGAATCAACCTCAATATCTTTTCCTAGAATTCTCCATTTTGTTCTCATTATTCCATATACGCATTCTATGCATACCTAAACCATAACCGAACCTAACCTGCCGATAATCTATTATTAAAATTTTCTTTAATTTGATTCAAATTACGACTAGGATAAGGTCTTAATAAGTACGATTTTAATGGATAAGCTTCATCTCCGATAAACACAAATGGTGCTTCAATGTTTGTTCCTGGTAGATTTTGGTTCGGTGGTATATTTAAACTATTTGATTCCAAATGTTTGAATAACGATGAAGAGGCAAATGTCCCACCATCGCTTTGTTTACCTCTTGCCACTACCTCAATGGTGATAAATTTCTTTTCTGCATCGGCTACACCTTGTAATACCAACGAAAAATATTTTAAGTAATTAAAATGACTTGTACCGGAATTAGCAGGACATTTAATTTGACAATGTTTGCCATCAATAGAGCCCAAACAATTCGGAAAATTC
>NW_019101752.1:0-5552 GCF_001856785.1 Myzus persicae | reverse complement strand
GGGGTCAAAAGTAAAAATTTCCCAGTAGTTTTCAAAAGCGACGTGAAAAACAAAAGAAAAATTAAGGAAAAACGGAATTTGGTTTTTGGGGTAACTTTGACCGTAGATACATGAAATTTTGACTGAATGTTTATATTAGCATTTCCTATACACCATACAATTTTGAAAATATTTTGACTCTTTTTGAGCTGTTTACGGACATTTTCAGTTTTCAATTTTTTTAGTTTTTTTTTCTATAAATATCAATAAAGTTTTATCTGTTGGGCCAAAAAATGTATAAATTTAATACAAAGCTCCTGATATATTGTTACAATATCAGTTGAAAAATATTAAAAATACATAGTCACAATTTTTTTTTATAAGCATTTAAAGATCAAATTTTGACAAAATTTATCAAATTTTAATTTGAAAAATTATTTTGTAGTTAAAAATTTATAAAAATTTCAATTTTTGTATCTAAGAATTGAAAATTTAAAACAAGATTCTACATATAAGTAATTAATTCTGTTACCAAAAAATCTAAAATATACATTTACACAGTTTATTTTTATAGTCATTTTAAGTACAAATTTGGACGAAATTACATATTAAAAACCTAGGATAACTATTTTAGTTATTTTGTTGTGATTGTATAATATTATTCGTGGGTACTTGAAACTTCTAAAGTATACTATTATATATCTATGTTAGTACCACGGTTTTTTGTTGATGTATAACGCGTTATAAGTACCTAATTGATATTATGATATGATTAATTTGGAATTTATTATAGGTACCTATTATAGGTCAATTTTTTTTAAATACTATAGACTATAATATAATATTATGTCTTATACCTAGACTGACATACTGTCTCCGCTCAGAATCGTTTTTCTTATACAATGATATTATATCATTGAATTTAAATTTAATACCATCCATTATACAGTGACCCACTTGTAACCTACTGTACAGCAGAGCGACATCCACTTACCCACCTTTTTCATCTTGATTCCAAAAAATGTAATATTATATTTTTTTAGCTATAGTAGTTTGTAAGTTATATAAGTAAAATAAACTATATGCCATTTATGGCACAATATGTGATAACGGTTTAGATAATTTGTGGCATTTGTGAATATTGTTTTAATAAATACAACAATGGTTTCATCAAAAAACTATTGATTTCAAGTTTATTTTTCAATATTTTGGAAGAAGATAATTGCTGTAATAAGAAAGGTAAGTATAATTTCATTTACAATCTATAAAACTTATTTTTATGAATGTAGTATTTTAAAAACTATATAACTTTCAATGTTTGATGAAACGTTTGGCACAATACATGCTTTATGTATATTAGACATATTATTTAATACATAATGTTCTATCGGTCCTAAATAGTTACATAAATACACACCAACGTTTATTGATGAAATACTAATACCATCAGAGTTTCCAAAAAATTCATTTATGCATTGAAATTTTCTTCCTATAAAACTTATTGTTTTGAACTCGTTATTTTTTTGAACTAAAATATTTTCTACAACAAATATAAAGTAATTATTGATGTTATTATCCATTACAATTATGCAGTTGTCTCGATGAGTATATAAATTTTGTTGTTCTGATTTTCTTATTTGAATAATAAAATGTTCAAATTTCATATGCATATATTGTTCACAGTTTGCATGCTCATTTAATAGTGGTCCATTATTATGATTTTCTTTAAAAACTGGAAAACTGTTGCTAGTTGGCAAATATTTTTCTTCCCTTGCTGATCTATCTTCAATAATTCTATTGTACAATTCAGTTATTGCATATCTTCCAGATTTTAAGTACCTTTTTAATCGGCCTAAGAAATTTTCATACCAGAACGCATTAAATTGATTTATGTTTCCATACCTTAATACATCATTGGGAAGGTGAAGTAATGAATGCACATTGTATGAAATTAAAAAAGTCCCATATATAATTCCAAAAGTGTCAACAAAATATCTTATTAATGATTCTGCAAATTTATTCTCATCTTTATTTGTAGCTCTAGGTGATGAAAGTATACGCATTGCACAGTAAAATGCAATAAAGTTCTTGTAGATAGGATCCGGTACAATGTTTTTAAATATTAATGTCCCTGTATATAACATTATTTGTCTTAATTCAGTTGCCTTAAAATCACGATATTTATTTAGTGACAACGGTATGCGAGCAAAATCTGTGCTCAAAAATGGTGCTATTGTTTCCATCCTTTTATTTATTTCCTTAATTTTTATTGAAGGAAGTCTTACACATCCAAAAGTTCCAGTTTGCTTGATCGATCCATTTACTAAAAGTCTAATTATCTTTTTCATAATACCTATAGCAAATAGTAATAATTTAATAATATAATATAAATATTATAATAATAATTGATATTATTTACCTAAACAGCATAAATGTAGGTAATCTAATGGAAAATTTGTAACCAAACCTAAAGATGGTATTAATAGTAAAGGTGTATCTCCTGTATGATGTTCTGGCTGCAATTTCTCACGAAATGATTTGTCATCTCTTAAATTTGCATTGCCATCAGGAAAACACATACGATTCTCTGTATAATATCCTTCCTCTGTACATTTTTCACAAGCAAAATAAGCCATGTGTCCTTTGATACACTTTAAAAATGACCTATACATTTAATATATTTAATTAATGTAGTTATAGGTATCGATTTAAAATTATAAAGGAAGTAAATGTAACAGATACCTTAGTGTCAGTGGCGTAGCGAGAAACGTGGTGGCCCTGGATCCTTTAAGAGACAGAGGCCTTCTTTAATACAGAAATTAATAATTATATTATAATAAATATATCTAATCGCCCATTTAAAAAACCAATAATTTATATAGTTAGATAACCTACAAGATAATAAATGCTGCCGCTGTACACATTATTTTCGAAATATAAATAAAATTATTTTCAATAAAAATATAATTTAAATTAAAATAATGTTCATTATTTTGTTTGATCTAATGATAAAGATTCTGTGCCCCAACTTGAACATACTTTGGGGAACCAGAGGCCCTAGCTTAAATACGCCACTGCTAAGTGTACACTTAATCCAGATTTTAAGTTTGTGATGTGTATAGGTAAAAGTGATAATAATTAGTCATAATTCATACCTGGCAGGTGCATCAGCTATAAACCCCATAAGTTTGATGTTATATATTTGATTATTTAACTCAAATCCATCATCTAAAATATGATTAATGTCTTCAATTAGTTGTTTCAAGTATTCCGTGACATTTCCTGGCTTTTTGTCCCCACAATAAACTCCAATCACAAATGGAAGAATTTGTTCAGTATCCAATTTTAGACCTCCCATAATTGGCCAAAATTCATGACCTAATATTGGTATTCCGTCTATTGCTATCCAAACAGGTAATATATTTAATTGTTTCAAGTATGGATACTGTTGCAATAAGTGTGTTAAACCTTCTTTTAGTCCCAAATGAAAATATTGACCATTTTCCATTGGAATAATAGATGCACTACCAGATTTAGGACAGTTTAATAGAGTTCTAGAATCTAATGGTAGATTCTTTAACTCATTTAAATCTTCAACATTATGTAATAAGTGCAGTAATTCAGTTACTTTATTCCGTGGTATATTTCCATCAATAATTAAACGAGCTAATTTTTCTTTAAAAGTATATGTATTTAATACTGAAATGGGTGGTAAACATTGTACAAGATTCTTACTATGGTCTATGATATCATTTGGTTCAATTTGCAGTTGGACAGGCGATGTTGTTTTGGTAGTTTCCAATTCTATATGCTCTATTAATGGTGATTGTGAATGATTCTGAGGTAGTATGTCTGAATGTTGGGTTATGGTTATGTTTATTTTTTGATTTTGAAGTCGCCGTAACTGACTTGATCTCTCTAATAGGCGAGTTGGTATGTACGGTTTTTTTGGCATTTCTTCCTGTAGTTCGATACTTCTCCAATTTGTATAATATATTCATATATTTTAGTTCATAAATATTATTTAATGTTTAATTAAAAAGTACAAAGTGATAAGTTAAAAAGTGTTGTTTAACCTCTGATCACGAATTAAGATAATAAGATATAAGTTTAACTTAATTCTTAATTCGTATTTCGTATTTTCGTGCTTCTAACAGGAAATTGGCGCCAAGCACTCATAGATAATACGATTGTAGATAACAAAACAGTTATCTTGTTATCTGTTTCATGTTTGCAGTTTAATGGATTTAACCCATAGACATAATATAGAATTGTTTATAATTTATTTTCACGTTTCACATGGTTTCACCAATCATCAGTAAAATACTAAAATGTCTGATTCTGTACTTCTGTAATTATTGTAAATTGTAATTGTTATTCAATATCAAATTGAATTTCTTTTCTAGAATTTTTCATCCGACATCCGTTATTTTATAAGTTACAAAAATGAGTATTCTGCAGACCAACTATAGTTTAGAATTAGCAACTTTTCAGTACGTTCTTATTGATTTTCCTGAAGACAAGAATGCATTAGCTTTAGTATGCACGAGTTGGATATTTTATTGCGAACAATCATCTGTCTACAAATGTAAATGGCCAGGAAGCATAAATGCCAACAAGTTTGCTAAAAAACGTGTTACACCATCGTTAAACTGGGACATATTTGTATGTAATATCAAACGGTTTTTTCGTAAGTATATACTTGTTATATTTGTATAATATAATATTACACAGGTGTAATCGCCTGTCGGTGTAGAAACTGGTAATTAGGTTTTGTTTTTATTTTTTGACCCAACATCAATACTACTTGAATAATTGTATAGGTTTTATTTTATTTATATCTTATGGCTACTAACTATTACACTCCTTTAACACATAACATCAATTCAGCAAAATCAATATATGTTGATACAAATAAAAGTATAACAGGTGACAGGTCATATAAAATCAACAAATATAGGTAATGTATAATAAGTAGAAGTGTACATGCATGTAACGTTGTAACATGATAACATTTTCTAAACATTTTATGCAAAGTGAGATATAATATCTGAAGGTACTTAAAATTTTTGTAACAAATTAAAATTGTCATATTTATTTTCTGAACATTGAACAATGAACAAACATACAAAACCATAAAATCTGATCCCGGTTACTATTAGTTAGATTTTAATGAAATATTAATGGTATATACTATTAAATGAAATACTTTTAGGTACATATGAAAGTGGCAATGAGAATTTAAAATCTTATACTTCTGATGAGTCGTCATTTGTGGATCCAAATAAACGAAAATTGTTCCCCAACAAACGTTTTTGTTCAAGTTCGGATGATCAGTTAATAGTTGGATTAGAAAAGAAAACTAAACACGTCGAAGCTTTTACTTTGCCACCTATGCCTTTATGTCGATCTAGTAAGTTTTGTGTGTGTTGATTAATGTTATTAATTAATGTATGTAAAATAAAGTTTTGAATTAATGTTCCAAATCCTTGTTAGGTAGGTTAGCCGATTATTTAATTATTTTATTTAAAATTTATACAGCTCAGAAAGTTAAAGTACCTATTGAATCAACA
>NW_019101751.1:0-5455 GCF_001856785.1 Myzus persicae | reverse complement strand
GCACTGCGCACAGTCTTAATTTACTTCTCGGGGACATGGCATCGTCTGTACCAGCTGCTATGACATTTTTTGGCGTAATTCAAAGAATTTATACAATGTTCAGTGCTTCTACTGAAAGATGGACTATTCTTTTAAAATACGTTTCAGACTTTACTTTAAAACCAATGTCAGATACCAGGTGGGAGTCTCGGGTTGAATCGATTAAACCTATTCGTTTTCAATTAGGCCAAGTACACGATGCTTTAGTAGAAGTCAGTGAGTTAACAAAGGTTCCTAAGATAAAAAGTGAGAGTTTGTCTTTGGCAAATTATGTTTTTTCTTATGATTTTATTTTAAGTGTTGTTATTTGGTATGAACTGCTATCTGCTATTAATAAAGTTAGTAAGAGTCTTCAGAGTGAAGCTATGGAACTGAGTAATGCTGTTCAATTATTAAGTGGTCTTAAAGATTTTTTTAATAATTTTAGAGAAAAGGGGTTTGAGTTATCAAAAAAAACTGCACAACAATTATGTGAAGATATTGGAACTCAACCAATTTTTAAACAATCTAGAGTTCTAAAAAAAAGTAAGCAGTTTGATTATGAATGTAATGATACACGAACAGTTTCTAACGAACAAAAATTTTATCAAGATTATTTTTTGGCATTGGTAGATCAAGCAATTGTATCAATTAATCAACGATTCGAGCAATTATCTGAACATTCAGAAAACTTTTGATTTTTATATAATATTGAAAATTTGAAGTTATTTGAAGATGAAACATTACGAAAGCATTGCATGGATTTAGAAATATTATTTAAGGACGGTGAAAATTGCGATATAAATGGAATTGAACTTTTTGACGAGTTAAAAATATTTTGTAGAATTTTGAACAAACAAAAAACCAGTATCGAGTGTCTTGATTTAATAGAATCAACATGTGGTTCATTTCCAAATTTTTCTATCGCGTTAAGAATATTATTAACTCTTCCGATAACAACTGCAAGTGCTGAGAGAAGTTTCTCGAAGTTAAAAATCATTATGAATTATTTGAGAACAACTATGGTGCAAGACCGACTTTCTGATTTGGCAATTATTTCAATTGAACGTGATTTGTGTGAAAATATAGACTATAACGACATTATTGAAAAGTTCGCAGAAATAAAAGCCAGAAAAATTAATTTTTGACGAATAAAATGATTTTTACTGTATTTTTTAGTATTTTAATTCGTCTGTTTATTGTTATTTTATTGAAATGAAAATCTGTATAAATATTAATATGTGACGATAAATAAATTATTTAATATCAGTAAATAAAGAAAAACATGTTATTTAAGTATATTCTAAAATTATTTTATTTTATTTACCTAGCTATATTATGTTTTATGAAAAAAAACCCTTATTTTAGATTATAATTAGGGAGGTATCTACCAAATTTGTTGTGTGATAAGAATTATTGATGTCATTATATGTTTATGGAGATAATAGATCATAGATATAAATATATACCTAAAAGGTTTTAAAAGTATTTTCGCCCTGGGCCTCGCAAATCCTAAGGACGGCCCTGCTCTTAGATAAGAGAATTTCGGCCATTTTGTGGGCTTCAAAATCATTTCCAGGCTATCTAGTATTTTTATATATCTGTGTAGTTCGCTTCAAGGTTTATAGATAATTATCTATAAACCTTGAGTTTGCTTACCATGGTTGATATAAATTATAAGTGATAAGTTATTCACTATCAATATTTTCTGTGTATAATCAATATATTATTTTATTTATAATCATCTATAATCGAACACGTTTTAAAGAAGAAAAAATATTTTTCAATATTTCATTGAAATATTTCAAGGAGAGTGAAATTTTCAATTGTGAAATATTTCACTTGAAATATTTTAAATTCAGAACCCTAATTATACTTCATTATTTGTATTATAATTTAATAGTAATTGGTAAGAAAATTAATAAATTAAGGTCATAAAGGTATGCAATATATTGAGAGAAGCACTTCGGATCTCGATTACCAGGCTCCAGGATCGTAGCAAGTATAGTAGATATAACCGGGTGCAGTAGGGTGGGGTTACCATGATTTTACTCAGAAGTTGGAAGCGCTACATCGAGTTTATAAATACTATTTCTGATACCCAATTTTCAATAATTGGGTTTTTTGTTGTAAATCACAATATAATAATATTGTTGAACATGAACACGATAAAAAAGGTCTATACATGTTATTTTAATGCACCCATCTCAATACTTAAATATATCAAGGTTGGGTCGATACAAAATCAAGATGGACTAAGATCTTTGTCGATAATACTCGTATATATTGAAAAAAGATTATTAAGAGAAACAAAAAAGGATTTAGATTTTTGTGATAACATAACCACTAAATTTGTAAAAAAAGAAAGAGATTGGATGTTATGTATAACTAAGTAAATAAATACTGTACATTATAAAAAAAACTTTTTCATATCTACCTTACTAATGAGTAATGACTATGGTTAACCATTTTTTTTTCCAAAATCGCCATTAATACCACATGGCGCTACTACGCACCTCTTCCACTTACAATTGGTAAACACAGGCGAAAACACCCCAGCTGAGAACCACTGAATTCGACGAACAAGTTAGTTTTTGTTTTATTTGATTCTGAGTAAAACCCAGTCAATGAGAGCAAAAACAAAATAGATGTTTTAATCGGATGATGGTTTCAAATAAGTCTCCAGAAAAAACGCTCAATATTGACAATACCAATAGGTACAGATATCCGGAATTACATGTTCAATTTTAATATTTATGAGAATTTTTTAATTCTTTTAAATTAAGGTAGACCATACGGAATTTAAGTGTTTACATTTGAGTATTTTACATTAATAACAAGAAAAAGATACTTAATAAGTTTTAGTGGCAATTAAAAAACACAAGTTAATAATTGTAATAAAATATGAAGTTTTCTATGTTTTATTTCTAGCTGGTTGATTCGAAATTTAAACATAAAAAGTCATTTGACATGTAGGGGATCGATATTTATTATACTACCAACATAGCTGCCTTGGCTGCTTCAACTCAATATAATATGTATGTTTGTGTTGTACATGAGGTAAAACTATATTTTATTTTGTACATTTTTTTTTGTCATTTTAACTTATTTAATACTTAAATAGTTATAGTTATTTCGTCTATACTTGAATGTTGTCTTTGTATTTTCGAAAAAAAATATTTTAAATGATTTTGGGACACGAGAAAAACTAGTAGCGCAGTAGGTATTATATATTACAATAATCGACTTTATTTCGAAATCGGCACTCACAAGGTATTTTTGCTTGATCCCGGTCAACCTACCCCCCATGAACCATGATTAATGGCACTTGAATTCAAAGACGGAAACTATCGACCAATATATAATACATCTATTGCTGAGTGCTGTGTATCAATGCATGGTACAATAATGTCTGTATGGTTGTTGGTTATCATTTGTACACATCGCATATTTCGAGTATTATGTAGTATAATGGCGGACCTAACCCAGCTGTTATGTGGTAGTATACACGTTTAAAAAAAATATTGCTCTGTAGTTGTCCTATTATACATATCGATAGGTATGAAGGTACATTTAAAAATAACAAAAACACCCTTTCCGACATTTTTAAATGAATTAATTATTTTAAAAATTATGATCAAATATATCATTTATTTTTAGGTTTTCCTGGTCATTACAATACTCTATTTTCCCTAGAAGTTTTGAAAGTATGAGCTCCTACTGACAAATACTATAATAATTTCAAAATGCATACTACAACAATGTATCCAGAATCTACCTTTTTGTTCTGTAATAGTCCTTTCGTCATCAATCTCACCAAATACAAAAGCCTTAGTTTCAGAACAAACAACTATAGGTACCAAGTCCACAGAAAACTTTAAAATCTATTTTCTAAATTTTATTTGATGTAACGAAACTCCAGCACCAGTTATTAGACACTGTCCAGCAGAAAAAACTTAAGAAGTATAAAATTGTATTTTAATTAAAAAAAAATTAAGCAAAGAGTATAGAGATAAGCTAAGTGTTAGTTAACTATAATATACTATTATACTTTTACTTTTTACATAATGTTTTCATACAACTTGACTTAACTTGATTAAAAAATATCATTAGCATGTCCAGGCTTAAACTTTTATCAACAATACACGTGACCCATACAAAGTCATATTAGCCTCCTTAGTCATTCTAACCTGCGTATTGGTTTTGGCTATTCCTATCTATATGTCTTTTCTCATTGAATTGTTTTCCTCATGTGTTTGATTTTTTTTTTCAATTGCATTTATTTCTTAGATTCCATTACAGCGACCCCTCTAAATATTATACCTACTCTTCAGTATTTCGATACAAACTTGCCTACTTTTATTTACATACAAGTATACAACCTGTACAAAATAGTTGTATACCATGTGCATAATTTATCATAGGATGCAATTTTATACCACTGTATAGTACAAACTCACAAGTTTAAAAATAAACAAATAAAAATACTAAATTTATTAGCTGTATCACATACCATAAGGCTTATTATTATAAATTATATGATAAATGTATGTTTATATTGTTGAAATATGCATTTAATTAGGTAAATTGTATTATAACTTTCTATCGCCATTTATTTAATATTTAGCTAAACTGATTTTTATTGATATAACTAGTTACTTTTAATCAAATCCATGTTACGGTGATTTCTGAATAGTTGAATAGTAAGTAAAATTATTATTCATGATGTATATTATTGCATTCAATTAAATGTAGGTACCTAATTTTGGTTGCATTAACAAGAATTGTTCAATAAAAATATCTAAAAAATACATATGTACCATACCGCAGCATGCAGGCATATTTAAAAAATAATAATATAATAATGCATAATATTGCATGTATAACTTTTTATGATAATAGTTTACTCAACTTAAATTCAAAAAGTCAAATTTAATATAGGTTAAAATGTCAAATGTGTATAGTGTCTAATAATAATAATAATTTATTGCATTTAAAGAAATATACAAAGAAATATACAAATACAATTTAAAGAATATTATACAACTGAAATATAAAATTTAATTAAATTACACAAATGATAAATGATTGTCTCTAAAAGACTAGGCTTGTGGAGGAGACAACAGTTCTTATTTGAGTGGTAATATTATAATGACAACAACATTTGTGTTCATTATTATAATTGTAACTAGTAAGATGAGTTTAGCATGCTGTATATGTATTATAATCAGGGCTCGTAAGTTCATGCACTAAAAAATGTATAAATAAGCATGCATTCATGCCCTCAAAATTAGCAAAATATGCATTAAAATATGCACTAAAAAGTTTGAAAATTTGCATTTATAAGCCCTAACATTTTTAAATTATGCACTAAAAATATGCATTATGTAAAACAACCATGGGCAAATTTTAAAATAATAAGAATATATCCATTAAT
>NW_019101750.1:393268-439977 GCF_001856785.1 Myzus persicae | reverse complement strand
CATCTCTGAAAAAAACGCAGCCTATATAGTAAAATGTTCAACAATATACGTATGAGATATTTTTTTATTAGAAATTACAGATTATATATAGATTATATAATCTCTTTAAGTCTTAGCTTTTATCTTATCTACAGTTACGTAGTTATCATGTGTTAATGTGTGTTTTAACCATTTTTTTTATTCAAGAACGTATAAAATGTTATACCTTACGAAAGTCATATTTCTTCACTAGGCACGGCAAGTTAGTTATCTACTAGAACTCTTCTACTGGTTCATTTTTGTTTTAATAATATTATGATACACAGGGACTAGTTACCATAATTTAGTATAATAATAACTGCAAGCCTGGCCCTGGGCTAGTTAATGAAAATGTTTAACTGAGTTAAGTCGATATGAAACATTTCAAGAATTTTTAAGTTACTAGTTCTCCTAATTTTATTTTTAATTCGGTTAAGTTTCTGGTTTTAAAATAATAAAAACTTAGTTTTGATGTAATACGTAGTATCATCAATAATATTAATGTTCACTTTATTAATTATTTAATTTTTTATAAACAAACTACGCAACTAGGTCTTGATTAAGAGTAACTCATTGTTTAATAAATGTTTTGCAATAAAAATCCGTTAAGATATTGTAAATTATCTTAAAAAAAAGTTGGTATGTGGAGGTCGCTCTGCTGTATAGTAGGTTGCGAGTGGGTCACTGTAATGGATGGTGTTAAGTTTGAATTCAACTATAAAAAATCATTGTATACGAAAAACGATTCTGAGCGAAGACAGAAGTCAGTCTATAATATTACTTAATAATTTAGTATATTCGATGTAATATTGTGATTAAACTAATTTATTTTACTAGTAAGTATTAGTACTAAGAAGTAAATTAAATTCATTAAAAAAAAAGTACATTTGAAAAGTCATTGTGGGCATAAAATATAATAATGTACTTTAAAAGTTTCAAGTACCCACGAAAATATTTTTAATTTACAACAAATTAACATAAATCATTATCCTTGGCAATTTAATCTTTAATTTAGTTCACATTTGAACATAAAAAATCTGTGATAAAAATTTTTTGATTTTTTAATAACCGAATAACCTACTTGCTTGGAACTATTTTTGAATTTTCAACATTAAACTACAAAAGTTGAATATTTCAAAAATTTTAAATTATAAAATTATTTGTACATTTTAGATGATGTGAATTTCGTTAAAATTTAAAATTTAAATGCTCATTACAAAAATCGTGCATATGTACCTGTTTTGAATATTTTTTAACTAATATTGTAAATACCTATCAGGAGCAATTCATTATATTTTCAAGCTTTTTTCCCAACAAATACAATTTTATTAACAAATATAGAGAAAAAAAACTAAATAAACTAAAAAAAGCTCAAAATTAAAATTGTTTGTAAACAGTTCAAAACGAGTAAAAAACGAGTTAAATTGTATTAAGCATATGAATTGAAAATATAAACAAATGGTGTGAATTTTAATTATCTGCAATTATTGGTTATTCCAGTATAAAAAATTAAGTAAAAATCACTATATGAGAAATGTAGTGAATATCCAATGCTGTCAACATTTCAATTTCAAATGCTTATAAAAATTTAATTCGACTTTCCGGCAGAATTTTTTTTTTTGATAAAAGTAGACAAACTTATAAGAAATCTTGTATTAAGTTTTAAAAACTTAGATATAAAACGAAACATTTTTATGAATTTCTAAATCAAAATATTTTGCACATTTTCGTATCTTTTATTTATTTTGTAAAAATTCAGTTGCTTATAAAAATTTGTTGTCAAAATTGTATAGTTTATAGAAAACGCCGTTATAAATATTCAGTAAAAATTGCATGTATATCTACGGTATTTTTTTTTTTTTTTGAGTGTTACATCGAAAACCAAAATCGATTTGGTCGAAAACCGGGTTTCTGTAAAATTCGCTTTTTTCCTTAATTTTTTGTTCTTTTTCCTGCCGCTTTTGAAAGTTTTTGAGAATCTTTTACTTTTGACCACTCGGAGTAACGATACTATACACATTTCTACCAGAAAAGATGCTTGTTGAAGAAAATCTAAGCATTTTCACTCTCCCAAAATAACGGTGATGACAGAAACAAAAAAAAATAAAAAAATAAATTGTAAAATCAATACATACATCGCTCCGCTCGGAATCTAAAAGAAGTTAAAAAGTTAAAATTGACATAACTTTAATGTTTTAACTCGTATACAACCAGGTTTGAAGAACTACATATTTTAAAAATATTTGAACGCCTGTGTCTATTTATTTTATTACTATTTATTATATTATATAAATATACCTATACTATGTATAAAAGTATATTTTTCATAATCACCCGTACGGGGTGATTGCTTTTTAGGATAGTGAGTTTGCCACTCTGTGAACATTTTTGTTTTTTAGATACAACTATAATATAATGGAATATTAATATATAATAGAACAATGAAATATATGTAACGCTAAATTAATAGTGTCCTGTAAGTGCTAACTTTGGATTTAAAAAAAATTATAAGTTATAAGTTAAAATTGTGTCTTACGGAAAATCACTTATAACGGGTATTTCTAAATTAAACCGTATAATGAATGTCTATTTCAAGTACTTAAAAATAGGTTATAATTATAAAATTACCCTGCGATCAGGGAGCAGAAAAACGACGACGACGAGCGGCGTTTGTATATTATTTGATCTCTCGTATTTTATGCATTTGCTCTCAAAAATAAAATATGTGTCTACATATTGGTAGCATATTTTTCATGAAATTAAATTTCTGTTCGAAGTATAAAAAATAAATGTAAGCACCAAAAAAGTATGAAACCAAAATTAATTACTTTAAACATCGATGCTTTCGGGTTTCGGCGGAATTCCTGATATTGTGTGTTCACTGCGGAATAAATCAGATATAAGTCTGAAAATATTGAAATTTACTATGAAAAAAAAAACCGTACGGATCGCTTCATATTTCTTGTTCATGTCTGCAGCTTTGCTAACTGAAATTTTAGATCGATTGCGTCTTTGCAGCTACTCCGACAATCGCCACGGATTGCATTATAATTTATACTACGTCAATATGATAAAACCATAGATGTATTACAAGATATATTACATAGATATATTATTAAATATAGTATATCACACATTTTTTTTATCAAGTTATTTGTTGTTTGAGATTTGATCATTAAGATAATGAATTGAGGTATAACAATAAACCAAAATAGTTTATAATTTGAACATTTAAATTACAACAATATATAAAGTACCTATTATTTTAATTTAATAATTAATAAAGGTGGTGTTTAAATATTCGAAGCACAAGCATATTTTTTTATGAGTTATTAAATAAAAATCTTATTGTAAATAAATGTGATTACTACTTTTTAGATTTAACATAAAGGTATTCAGTGCCTAATGCATCACATTTACCGTATACCGACTATACCAACTATAGTTTGTAAAATTCTAAGTTAAATCTTTTCTCTGAATACTGTCGAGCACGAAATTAATAATTAATATTTTATGTATTAATTTTGAATGCATTGGTTAGGTCTTAGGTACTTATGTATATTTTAAGCTATTCGAGAATATTTAAAATTTAAAATGTCCTTATTTAATTTCCGATGGATATTCAATAATCTGCAGAGCGACTTTCCCTGCTTTATAAAATAATTTGGTGTTTGATGTACGACGTCGTCACATTAATTCGCCGTTTGACCACAAGCAGACAGCATAGTAATATTCATAATATATTACTTAACATTTATATGAACTAAAAATAAAAATTGTTGAATTTTGCGGGACATAAGAACTACCGTGTACTGTACTACTGTAGTAGGACTAGTATGTACAACACTATTTATATCTATATTTAATTGTAAAAATATGTCATTATTCTGCGACCTGGACATGCCGTCGTCGTTTGTGCTAGCGTATTTTTTTGTGTTGCGCGCTCGGGAACAAAAAATATGCCCCTACTACACATGGGTAGCAAATTGTCTGTGGCAATAAATTTTAATTTTGAGACTAAAAGTAAAATATGTAAGCCCCAAAAGAATAGGCAATCAAACTTACGTATACATCGACTCTTCGGGTAATATATAGCTGCAAGGCCATATCTCGAGTGCAGACGCCATATCGAGAAACTTCTTTCTTCATCTAAATCCTAATTGAACAAATCGAGATTTTTTTTTTATAAAAATTACTTAAGTAGTTAGTAGAATGAAATATGTGAGCAAATGTTTATTGTTACCTTACACATTTCTCTTTTGTTTAATGAAATTATTAGAATTGTGAATCGTCTCCGATGAGTGACGACGATCGGCTTTTGCCATAGATGATAGATATTATAATATAATATGTTGTTATCAGTTTTCGAGTTTTTGAATTCTTTGGATGACACGATACATTTTTTTATCAGATTCCGAAATAGAATATTATTCGGAGTGTTTAAATCTATACAATTCAGAACACGGAACTCTGCGTATAGGTATTTAGATTCACTACTGTCGCGAGTCTATTTTTTTGTGCGGCATCTAACAATATTGTTTTTGTCTTAATGGTTAATCTATAATTTTATAAAAAAAACTCTAGAAGTGTCGAGACATGAAAAAATTTCAAAATAATTAGGCTTTGGAATTTACTGAAGTAATAAAAAATGAATACTTTAATCGTGAATATAGTATTCTCTCTGGGCTCATCGGCATTAATATGTTATCATACAAAATAATTCTATAATAGTGTACTTTCACCGATGTATTTGCTAAAAAATTATGTGATTATACTACTCTATAGTGTAATAAATAATATATTATATATACAGCCGTGTAAGCATAACTAAGGCTCTCACATAAAGGTAAGTGACGGGAGAAAAATCCTTATGACCAAGGTTCGGGACTTATAGCATTTGCATACTTTTTTATTTATTGTAAAATGTAGCAGAGTGCGAAATAAATTCATTTCTCGATGCGGTAATACCAAATGTAAAATTTGAATGAGTATATTTGTGTATATTTCATATATTTTGCAGGAAATTACTAATTTTTACGTTACTGTGCTTAATTTGCATATTTTGGAAAATTTTTCGAAATTTCACCCGATCTAAAAAAGAAAATAGTAATGCAGCTTACTCACAGTCTTATGTACCTATTGGCTATTTACAACTCACAACTCCTTATAATTTTCGTGGTTTGAAAATATTTTGATGGCCTGATTGCAGGTGCGTTTCGCCAGCACGGCAATTTTTGAATCTAAAAATAAATCCTTGACAGTATTGTGTACTTTATTTTGTTCAATTTTGAACAACCGAAATAAATTTTATACACCCCTCAAACACGAGAAAAAACGATGTCCCTCCCCCTAAGTTGAAACCCAGCCGAGAAATACTTAACTAAAAAGGGGGGTTAGGAAACTTTTGTTATGTTTACCATATTGTGGTCGTCCCCGTCCATAAGTCGTTTGCGAAATCGCTCCAAGGCGATTTGAGGCTGCGCAGGGAGGATTACCAATTTTTAAATTTTATAATTATTTAATACTCAGTTTTTTAACTAGATAATACGTAAGTCAATATAATAAGTCACCGATGAACAATGTGTATACATTTGTAGTACAAATTCCTAAGTATGAATCTAAATATTTTGAAAATTTAATTATGTACACATAGGTACTTTGAGTAATATTTTAACGTTTAATGGCCTACAAATAATAATCTTTGGATCACATATTTGAATCATTTAAATGTACTCGTATATTTTCGTCATTAAAATTGAATTATAGACATATAAAGTTTATTATGATGTTTGATAGACCATTTGTATGAAATGTGTAAAATTAATTATAAATATTAAACTTCAATGTATTAAGTTATGGGTGTGCTCTGAAATTATAAAAATTTAAAAATACTTGATACTAAGAACTTGATTGAATGTATGGTAGTTGATTCACTGAAGATGATTGCTTACTCATTTGATCCGATAATAATGAATGAAATGTTTCATTTGGTTGTACTGTGCATTGTTTCAGTCAAGGTGTTTTATTCTCTGTATAGTTTACAGCCTTTTCATTACTGGTTACCTTAAATGCAGAAATAGATATGCTATACAGTACCCTGTAGGAACTAAAATTCTAAACACAATAATTTCAAACATGTTTAATGTTATAAGTATTACAGCCCATAGTTTTTTAAGCCTTTGAGTAACTTATTTTAATAATTAGGATAGATTGAAGTCATTAATTTATTACCTTCATCACTGCTACTGTCTGATACATCAAGTGTTGTATGCTTACATTCGGTCATCAATATTGAACCTCTTCATTTTCCGAATTTTTTTCAACTCGTGTGTGCCACCTTTTTTAAATTATTCAAGTTGTTGGTAAATACACGCTATCTCATAAAATAAAATATTACTTAAAAAATCTGGATGCTTATGTTTTTACAGACATTTTCGTGATATAAAATATCCAGAAACAATTTAGTCTTGAAATTTAAGTTAAGTGCAAATACTAAGTAAAATGTAATAAACCTTGAAACCTCTTAACCATAAGTGAAGTGTAAAATATTTCGTTTAGGGTGAATCTAAGACATTCCTTCAAAAATAAACGTTCCTGCGCAAACTTCGTTTGTTACTGCAGTAATTAAAAACACGACGTATTGAAATAATATGTTTCTTTGGATTGTGGACAAAATTATATGGTAGGTATCGTATTTTCGTAATAGAACGGTAACAATTATTTATAAAACAATTTTATATGAATATTATGCATTATGTATTTATGTTAAAACAATATGGAATAAAAAGTTAGTCATAATGAATTATGATGATGCAATTAAATACGAAATAATGAAGCACATCATGTAGATGTAATATAATAAACTAGCATCATACAAAATAATTACAGTATGATTTTATAACATATTTATCTTCAACAATACAATATTGAACAAATTTATTAAAATAAACTAAATTGTCTGTCCACCCCACCATTTGAAATTCTGTGAAATGTTGTAACTTTTGGGATAAAATATTATAGTATCTAGTAAACTATATTTTAAAGTTTTCATAAACATTATTATAGATTCGAATAATTCAAACATTCATATTTTTTATGAATCTCATTCTACATGTTAAAATGTTCTTTCATAATATTTCCCAGAAATAATAATATAACGCTCTATTGATAAAACTCAAATTTTTTCTACTTTGATTTTCACATTCAATGTAGTATTACAGACTACATTAATTCCGTATCTTTTTACCATTTATTTGAAATAAATACAATTTATATTTTCAATAAAGCCACAAAGGTTCAATCGTTACGTTCAATAATGTATTTAAAACCTAGTTGGCTATAATATCACATAATAGCTACGAATCTAGTATAATATGTATAAGGTTTCTAAAAGCGGATATTTTATGAAAGTACATTTACTGTTTCGTAATCCACTTCGTTTTTATTTGGTACGAGTATAATAATAATACGTGTCGTCAAAAGTAGCGAAATCTTTTTAAGTCGATATATTTATATTAATTTCCACCCGGATATTGCGACTAAAAAAATGAAAGTATCATCGATTTTTTTTTAAATTTAACACAGTAAAGTTAAAGTGTTACTGATAATTCTTATTTTAAAGTTAATAACTTATGCGTGGGTATATATAACGATTTTAATATTTTAATAATTTTAGTTTTATACAAACCATTAAAAACCTGTATTCTACATTTTTTTTTTATAAAATATTTGCAATTTAACCACTTTAACCTACGTAAGTACCAAACGCTGTCTTCATTTAAATTTTGTTAAATTTCAAGTTTTTTAAACTAAACTTATTTTAGTTGTTAAAATGAATAGATACTATAATGAGAGTCTGATGTTTTTAATTTGTAAGTTGATAACACTTCTTTAATTAATTAGTTAGTTCCAACAGTGGTTATATAATATTTATTTCACTAATTATCTTTAATCGAATTAGGGAAATAACCTGTAATAGACATACTCAGCAGTGGTTACAATCCATTATGTTTTCCTTTCAATAATATATTCGTTCATTATTAATCATTAACTTTAATATTTTAGTTTTATTAGTACGTTTTTATTTGGGCCGTTTATTTACATTCAAGTCTATATTAATTCAGAGTACCTTTGATGTCGCTTGGCTTGACTTTGTATAGATTTCGGTTTTGGGAAGATTGCAATATTCGCGTAGCCGTGTGGAGGTCATAATGCTTGTGAATATATCAAAAGCTTGAGTGTATTTGTTTTAAATCCGAAAACCATTGGCGTAGACAATTACACATTTTGATAAGGATGGAGTGGGGGGAGGGGGTGGGTTCTTAGACTAGTCGCGGTGCCTCGGCGGTTGGCGTCCGGCTGCTATATGATATTAATTATTATAATATACCAAAGAACACAAAACAAATTACTTGGTAGGTGGGATGCACCCAGCCACCGTGGATAAGACATCACTGCCGAAAACGATTAATCTTTACATTATAATAAATAATAATTTATGTGCGCATAACTTAAAGTCAAGTGCAGTATTAATATGGGTCGAAAAGAGATGCGCTGTTGTTGAACAAACTTCGTTCTTGTCGGTCATGCCGTTTGGGAAAAATTATTTCGCTTGTATTTTTTTTTTCAAGTAGTTTGTAAATGGTACAACATAATAAAAAAAAGTCGAATACACAACATGTTAAAGGTTTGACCGTAAATTCGGTTCTTTGTCGAATTTTCTTTTTTCTACAACCGATGGGAATTTCACAACTTTGACATCCACCCAAAGCATAATCATTATACCATCCCAGATCCCAGTTTCCGTAACTATTGTATAATAAAATATGTTACGTCAAACTTTTAGAGCACGTTAACATCGTTAACAAGTGAACAATTTATTTTGTAATTAAAGTGTATCATTACAGTTTAACAAATATATGTATCGAATCAAATTATTAAAGTAACGTAATTAAACGAAATACTACCTTCTAAATATGTACGTTTCCGATATATTTAATTGACAAAAATATGTTGTTATATTATGTAATAACAATCAATCCGCCTAGAAACTGATCTTCGTGTGAAAAAATTCAATTTATAAACGAATAATTGTCAGTTATTGGCTGAATTAATATTAGAAACATTTATTTAAATCGAAATAAACATTTTAGATTTTTATAGAAATAATTTTAAGCATATATTATATTATATAATATGTGTAAAAATTAACTTTTAATTAGATTATATTTTGTTTTAGCAATTTTTTAATTAGGTAACTAAAAACGAAATTACATAACATCATCAATCTATTTAGTGTTTTATATTTAAAAATAACCTTTTTATTCTACAAATTATGCATGAAATATGAAATTAATTAGTATTTAGTGTAATTAAACTGAACTTCTCTATCACTTTGATCTAATTAAATAGTTAGTTGATTTTTAAATTAAAATAATCACACAGAGTTTATCGTTGAAACTTTTTGTTACTAAATAATTATTACTTAGATTATAAATACCAAGATTTCTTTACTAGGTACCTACATCTTTATTTTTATGAATAAACATTTTCTGTAATATTTAAATGTAAATTCATATTTTCACTATAGAGTTTGTATGAGAATAAAACGGTTTTTCATTAAATAATTTTTTTCATGTGCCTACGTAAATATGAATTAATTAATTTCTTGTTAAAGGATTATTTGAGCCACCTATGTATTCAAACTTACAATACTAATATTGAATACTTTTATACCGATGACTCATTCAGTAAAGTTTGCGTTCCTTATTGTATATTAATTACCCGTTAAAACTATATAATATAATATAAACTATACTATAATTTGTAAATTAAAAGATACTCTGAACTAATTTTTTGAAACCCCAAGATAGTTTTAAAATTAAATCATTTTTGAATATTTTTAAGTACAAGATCAAAAGCACTTAAAACTTATCTTAACCATTACTATATTATTAATGAGAACAAATAAATTTAAAATATAAATAATATTGATCAGGAAATTCGGAGAAATCTAAATCCACGAAGAGATTATTTCTACACATATTGTTCGTTGCATGAAATCGCAGTGTTTTTTTTTTTTTATGTACGTTATTATGTAATATGTAGATAACATTTTTTTGTTCTTTGGTCAAAAAGATTAAGAATTAAGTCCAAGGCTAAGTTTGCTAACTTTTAACTATTTAAAAACTGTCTGCCCTTGAATAAATAACTAATATCGGAACATACTCTATAATGATCACTTATTCTGCACACATTTACGTACTAGGCCAATATGTATGCATTTTGAAAATTGCGTATTTTGAACTTCTTAAAATCTGACCTCCATCAATCCCCTTAACTAAAAAAACTAGTAAATGATAATAACTCAAGGTAAATATTAGATAGTAAGTGTATATATAAATACTATTAACCAAACAATCATCAACTTTTAATCAATTGTTTTATTTATATAAGAAAAGAAAATTAAATGACAGCAAAGAAAAAATTAATAATAATATTAAGTCAGCCCTTTTTTTAAATTTTAAAACATGTTTAAGTTCTTCATCCTTTTTTAATAGTTTAATTAATAGTTTATTGATACTTTTTGTAGAGTTCCACCCTCTCGAGAGCGGAAACATAAGTGGATAACATATTTTGATATTTTATTTCGTTACGTCAACCCTTTATAAAAATAAACAATGTTCAGATTTCCCATGATTTTGTCGACTATATTATTATCATAGCGTATTGGTTCGTATGCAATATTTGGCAGATTCTGACTTTCAATTACATTTTTATATTTTTTATGACATTCGTGCAATAGCAATCTTCCAACTCCGATACCATACACACTTGATTCATAAAAATCAAATAATTTTTTTGACGTTTATTATTGATGACGACGGCGGCGCTCAGCCGTTCACCCAGTTATATCATATCTAGATATCCAATACACGACCGACAGTTATTATTTTGATCGGCAACCATTGAATTATAATTACTATCATTTTTACCGAGAATAAATCAAAATGTACTTGTACAAATGTCCTTTGTGGAGTTTATAATTTGCAACGTATTCTCTGCTAAAATAACTATAATAAACAAGTAGTACAACAAGTATTTAAGTAGTCTTCTATATCGGATGATCAATTTAACATGAGACACTTATTATTTCAAAAACTATCGAATTTCGGACGAGTAGTAATTTAAGAGTTCCAAGTATTTAAAGTTTAGATGAGCGAAGTGAAGTAGGGTATCCCACAAAATGTCGGTCCACCACTCAGATTATCTAAACTTTAAATACCTTTAGCTAATGAGCCACTTTTCTGAAATTTAATACTTGTATATACATCGCCAGGTAAGTAAAAATTATAATTTAAAATTTCTTTCAAAAATATTGTTTTGTGATGATATAAAAAAAAAAAAAAAAAGGTTAGTGTCTTTAATGAGTGTCTTATGTTAAATGTATTATCCTGTACCTTGCAGTAAATAATGAAATTGAAATTAAATTTTATAACTTTTTAAAGACAGTCGTGTTCCAGACGTACCAAATAAAGGAAAAGTAAAACGATTACAGGATGACGAAGGAGGTCGCATGGACGACTTTTGATCCTGGTAGGACAATACTAAAAGAGTGAAATTATAAAGGTGAGTTACCTCGTTTCAGCCACTTACCCCAAATATATAATAATTAATGTCATGTTATATAATATCATTTGCAATCATTTGTAACCACCAAAAAAACGTTTGTAACCTACCCAAAACCGCTCAAAACCAAGTATCTGTGTGGCGGGGTCGTAGTGACGTCACTATAGCCCACCACTACAGATACTTGGTTTTGAACGGTTTTGGGTAGGTTACAAATGTTTTTTTAGAAGTTACAAATGATTACAAAGGATATTACATAATTTTCCATTAATTATTATATACTTAGAGTAAGTGACGGGGCCAAAGTAACTCACTTAAATTATAATATGTTTAATTACGGGAAGACCTTTCATCGCTTCTAACGAATAACACTATTATTATTGTTATGTTAAGACAAATATGTCACCCAACCAGAAAGGCATGTGTGTCCGAGAGGTCAACTTCGTCATACTGCAGCCGTCGTCTGATTTTTGAATCAAATCGCTCATCTCCATCCCCTGTCCATTACAGGATCTGCTCTATTTTGAGTTATATCGTCACAATTGCGATGATCTTTGGTAGATTCTCAGCACCATAGTTATTTCGGTTTGAATAATTTATCACAGTATGGGATTAGTATTTTATGCGAATCACAAATGTCAAAGTGTTTCTTCTGCATCGAGTTTCATGAACTTTGCCCTCACGACGACTGAGTAGACGCTTATTGTGTTGCACAACATTTTTAATCGATTCTCGGAAATAAACAAGGAACGGCCCTTCTGTTTAAAATAAAATATATTATTTTGTGAAGCAACAAAGAAAGATTACGGACAAACAATTTTAAATGTTCCCAGTCAGGAAAATTAAATTATTCTTAGTTCTTATATACTTTTTGATTTTATTTGTACGAATATTCTGTTCCAGGACGATCCGAAATAATTGGGCAAGGGTAGTGTTGTGGCCAACGGCCAAACATATTTCGGATAGAAATAGGTCAGAGGTCATAAATGATATAGAATCCAGTAACAAAAAAATCATCTTCACCGGGCAGGCACCAACACGTGGTACGACGACTGGTAACCGGATATGCTTTTACATTATATAAGTGTGCTAGCAGCAGTTACGAGTAGGCACTTAAACAGTAATATCGATTTTTTAGTGAACAATCCAGTACGACTACTTTATTTTATTATTGTTACGTATAATATAACTTATTATTTTTTATTATTATTGTTTTTTTTTTTAATAAAAAATAAATTAATCGAATAAAATATGTATTAAACGTTAACTACATTTAAAATTCGTTTGGAATGAAAAAAAAACACCGCCATCAAGAGAGGCCGAGATCTAAGAAAAATAGTCGTACCTCCCTTCTCCCGTCGCGTTATTTTTCACCAAGATTGGACAGCAGACTATGAATTATTAATGATTTTCTGCTGTTGCCGATTTCGTGACGGATGTATGATGCCTTGCTTTTTCAGCGTAGGATCGGAGCCCGTCTGGAAATTATACTTTCGAAGGGGAAATATTTCATATTTTCGCAACACAGAAAGAGATATATTACATTTTCTCGTCAGCTCAGACCTAACGACTTATTCAATTCAGACACGAGCACGTGATATTTTTGAAAACTGACGTGTCTAACAAGTTGCAATTAATTTTAAATTCAAAGGAATAAATTATATCGTCCGGACGATACGATGTTCGGTTAAAACGAACTTGGTTGTTGTGTATAATACGTATAAAAGTTAATTTGTTGTTTAAATTTTAACAGCTAGTTTGCAAATGAAATATTGAAACATAAACAAATCACATTATTTTACAAACGTAAATATTTTAGGTTACGAGTGATTTATGTACATTCAAAATGGGTTCAAAAAAAGAAAGTCAGAATATTTTATAGGAATCAGACCTATATTTTCTATAATGTTTAGTTTATTTTAAATTTTATGGCACTTTATCAATTATTGTTGTTCCATAATAAGTAAAACGATTAATAAATATATACATAGTTAATAACTGATAACTAACTTTTATATTTACTAAAACGATAATTGTATTTTTATCCCAAAATGTATAAATATTTAATTTTTAGAGCTGTTTATTGGATAAAAATAAATAGGGTATCGTTTAAATAAAGATCGGAATATAAAAAAAATACTTATCATATATATATACAAAATTTGAAGCCGAACGAAGTGGAAATAAGTCGTGAAAGGGTAGGTAGATTCAAATTAACTTAGTTTCTAGTTATGTGTTAATTAAATTATATGTTGTGTAATACTATGCAAATTTGGCACAGATCCAATTACATGGTTGGAGATTAAAGTATATTTTTCTATTTGACAACTCTGGTTTCTGCATAGAGAAATTTTAGTTTGCAGACACATCAAATTTGAATAGTTTTTACTGAATAGTTTAAGAAGCAAAATCTGGTTTTTAATTAGTAGTCTAGATCAATCTATTAGATTTTAAGTTTTCTAATTAAATCAACATCGATAACACAACTATTTGATGATTCTGTGGGACCCGTATCACGTCTGGCTTTGACACTGAGTTCTGAAAACTGATTTTCGTTTGACTTAGCTTAGGTTAACGTTTGATAATAACATTGAAAAAGATGCTTACTGAAATTATATGTCAAATTCTTGGTTTTAAAACGATAAGAGTTATTTATTTGAGGCTGAGGCTGTGAGTTTAAAGGATAATATTAATGTATCATAGTTGTATGATTAGTTAAGTGGTAACCTTAATACTATTATTAGTTGTGTGTGTATGTGTGTTCAATTTTTGTTTTCTTTGTAATAATTCTCATGAGTTTATGTGGCTAATATGTAAATAATTCAAGTTGTGCTGTTTTCACCTATAGTCATTTTTATAACCCTCCACAGTTTATCAGTATTGAAATATTAATATTTCGCCTGCGCACCTACGAGCTAGGATTGCAATTATAATTCATGGCACCCTGAAAACTCTCACTATATTCGTAGTCCTTACCTACATCTTTTGGGATCATTGGGATATTTTTTAACCAAAAACTGATTTCAATTGTTTCTCCCTAATGGAGTGTAGATAATTATATTTTTGTTTTTACGAAAACGTCGAAATGTGTAGGGTGTAATATTGATGTTATCTAGTATTTTTAGTCGTAATTAAGCTCAAGTCATTCCTTGATATGCGATAAGTAGTCATAAACTACATAATATTATTATGCTAATGCTGTTAAATACAACGATACCTTATATCCACCGACTTAACTTTTAATGCACACATTACCACGATTTAAGGTGAGGTGGTGAAGATGATGGGCTTTTAAAACGCGATATTGTTGTGAGTTCGGTAATCCCATTTGTCTTCAAAGTAAAACGTAAATCGGTTGTTGAATATGGATATGTTATTCTATACAATCCAGTTTCATTGGTAAATAAGTTTGAAATAATAAATTGGATTTCTTTTTTTTTTTTCAGAACATCACTCTACCAAATAAATGTAACAAGCCGTTTCAAATAAATATTGTAATACGTAAAGTGAAAGTAGTTGAGCGTCTATTAGAGAGACCGATATAGAATTTATCCAAATATTTATATCAGTGATAAACGTGATAATAGTTGGAGGGTGACAGTTTCAGGCCTACTAAAAGTTCTGAAGGTTAAATGTTAAAATTACTTGTTCATTAAATTCAAGCGAATAAACCGCAAATTATTCACGGAACAGCCTAAATACCAATTACCTATCACTATGTATGCTGACAAATGACGACTTAACCAGAAAAATATTACATCTAATATAACATTGTTGTTACATCGCGATATTTTGTATCAGCCCATTTCATTAAAAATACTAATTTATTTCGAATTATTATAATTTCACGAATAAATGCTTTTTATTTCATAGAATTTATTTTGGTTATTTTCTAAGTTTTCACTTGCGTTAATTATTAAAAAAAATATTATGTTCACTCAAACACAATATTAATAAAATAAGTTTTATTTCTTATAAGTAGTAAAAATATATGAATTATTCTTCTTGAGTTTAATTCAATTTAAGCTTAAATTTTTTATTTTGATGTTCTAAATATACATTTAAAAATGCATCTTTAAGTTTACAGTTAAGGAGTATACTGTACAGGTACATGTACAGGTATTAGTTCATTATTATTTTCTTTTTTAATTAATTAAAACAACAGCCACCACTAAACAACAATATCACTAGTTTATAACTTGTTATCATCTGAGTCTCGACAACAATCGTAATAATTTATTCTGGTAAAGAAAACTGTAAGCTCAAAGTAGTTGCAATGGTTCCCCTAAAAAATTCAGAAGCTTCCCACAACAAACAAATTTGTAACGGTTTGATGTATATAAAGTACACACGTTATATTTATACATCCATCTACTATATTTGCCTAAAGTTTGCGTTCCTCGTTTATATTACGTCAAAATTACAGTTTTGATAAGATCCGGAGAGCACGCAACATCCCTGCACACAAGAACTTTTACTGATCCACATCTTTGCAAATTAGGATAATTCATACGCAACCCGGTTTTGCCGGTGTAGTTTATCAGCACTGAAACTTCAACGATAGGCCTCCTCTTTAAGTCCTCGAAATACTTATGGGAGTACCTTCTGCCGAATCACACGCACTGCGACTAAATAAATAAAACGTGTTCGACGGAAATGTCCTTTTATAACTCAGAGATTACAATGCTTATTGCTTAAATACACTGTTTTACAGAGACATGTTTTTCGTTCTACCGATCACTGTCATACAAGTTTGTCGTGTGTAAAGGTTTTGTAGGTCGTAAAATCACACAAAAGTCGGAGGACTGACGTTCCGTCGTTGTTGAAATGAAGTCTCCTTGGAAATTGTTGCCGACGCTAATGGATGTCTGTAGAGTTTATTTGTTGAAATCGGTTTTACGGGGATGGGACCCCGAGGGCTACAATCAATACAACACCCTTAATAACTACTTATTTTATTCTACATACATTATTTTGTACTCTATGCCCTTGGGCTTTTATAATTGAAATAAAATACCGTTTTCACCATTAAAAGTAGATTAATTTGTGTGTGAAATATGGTTTTCCTCTCTTAGTAAGAGCGTGATGTCAAAAAACCATACTGAGCACTGTCTCTTTTTTTGTGGTAAAAATTTGATTTATTCACTATATAGCTGTAGTTGCCCTCTGTTATTTCCCTCACGAAATGGTTTTTCTGTACTTGATAATTTAATTCACCAATTGACAATGGTTCTGATTTGGGACTAAACTAAAGTTGAATTGAATTAGTATTTAAAATTTTAAATTAAAAACAATCGAGTCAAGTGTTACGTAAAGTGCGGTTCTTTCAACAACTCTTTCACTTATTCGATATATGCACTACATTGTATTGTAACTGTATCAACATATCATTATATAATGTTGACTATATTATTAAATAGTAAATAATATTATAAACTCGGATGGATGTCAATCTCTCGAGACGGGATTTAACTACAGCCGGTTCATAGTTTCGGCGCCGCGCACAGAGCCGTGGTTATGACGTGTGCGGGCACGGGGTGTCTGGTGATCCGACCGAAGACGGATAAACGAAATTAAATAAGATAAAAGAAAAAAAAAAATATATATATATATATGTACAAACGGATACAAAGACGAGGAAAAATACGAATAATTCTCCGCGTCCGGGTGTTTCCGGTCTGCGGAGTAACGGAAAAGGATGTTGCCAATCGGTTTGACACGTATACGCGCACGCACGCACACGCGCTCGTGAGTTACTCGAGTCTGACAAATTGGCTTTGCACCGTCGACGAGGAGGACGACGACGACGACGAATACGACGACTGGAGCGGCGGGCTCGTGTGTCTGGGGCTCACATCTTCACCCTTATACCCCCACTCACACCCCTATTTTTCCCGTGCAGTACACACACACACGCGCGGTCTTCAGCCCCCCCCCCCCGGCAGCCAATCGCGTAATACGCGTAACACACGTGAAAACATGACAGCGCGCCGCCGTCGACTCACATCACGTAAAACCACCCGTCGCGAGCGAGTAACGTCTCAGTCAATCAGTGTACGAAAGCCGATACGATGACTGATGGAGACGATCGGTCGCACGAAAAAGGCGCGAACCGACGACGACCGTCCGTGTCGCGTATAACACACATGGGGTTCGAGGCCGGAAAATCGCAAGCGATAATTATTACTGTGGTATGAAGGCAGAGTTAAGTTTTCGGGTGAACGAGTGGTACACAATACAGGTATATACCGCAGCTGCTGCGGTACGCGGTTATGGCGATTATAGGATTTGACGGAGAGCTAGGTAGTATTTGGAATAAATCGTTTTTGTTTTTTTTTTTTTTAAATTAGGGTAGTCGAAATAATATAGGTATACGTACGCACAGATACCGTGATTAATCGCACGAGTTATCGAATGGGCAGTTTTCACGGTGGTTTTTCCAATCGCACACTTTTCAGAAAATCCAGTAAAAGTTATTGAAAATTGTGACATCTGAACCGTGATACGTTCACAGTTGTGAGTCTGACACGATAGTATTATTATGAGTTTTTTTCTTTCACTCGGCTGTTTCATCTATAACTGTGTGTATGAATAATGAGTTCTCAGATTATTGATTCCACTGACTTAGTGCGACTAAAATACCAATAAACTGTATCAATACTAAAACCAAAATAACCGTTGGCATTGAATATAATTTAAGGACTATATTGTATTTATGTATAAAGAAGAGTAATAATAAAATACATAATATTTTTGTACATAAAAGTGTGTTGTGTAAAATACTTTTTATTTAATTTTCAAGTTTATAAAAGTAATCCGGATAATGTATTCAAATTTTCTTTTTCACTATACAATATTTGAAATTATTTTAATTATTTAAAAGTTTGCAACAAAAACATCACTATATACTGTAACTGTATAATTTGTACTAGAAGTTTTTATATTTATTATTTGTCTGTATTTTTTTTTAATTACTGAAATCATGTATAATTATTTTACGAAATTAGTTTTAAACAATGAAGGATTATTATATTAATAATTTGAGTTTCATCAATTTTTATTTAAGTATTCATTTTTTTGGTCTTAAATTTGTTTTAATTTTAATTTTAATTTTTCTATATTAAGATTAATTTTCTATAACCCAAACATGACATTTTAATCAGATTAATTTCAAATCGTCTGAATCTTCTTAAAATTGTTAAAACAATTATGAAAACAAATGCTAACTTTTATTTTATTTTTACATTCAATTTGCATTTTTATAACTCAACATGAAAAAAAACTTTCTCTTCTTTATAACATAAATTCAGCGTAGTTCTTTTTTTATTAGATCACTGTAATGGATGTGTTAAGTTTGAACTCAATGATAAATTATTGTATACCATGAAAATAGATGCTAAGCGAACATCAGTCAGTCCATTAAGACAGAATTTTATATTTCTTAGGATATTTTACTTTTATTATTATTGTAACATTATTTTGTATAATATTATTTAACTACTATTAAATAGTATTTACTAGAAAAAGCCAGAAAGGAATCTAATAAAATAAATAAAACTAGGATTTCAAATTCCAAGAGAAAATAATGGAAATACTAGCGTGTCCTAGAAGAGGCGTATATTGCACTATAAAGTGTTTCATTAAGCTGAATGTCGGAGAAAAAAAAAATACACGGTTAAAATCACGGATTGGGTAGTGTGCGCCTTCTTGATTATCTCTAATGCATTTGATTGATAGCTCGACAAGAGGATGTGTTTGGAGATCTGAGGATAAAAACGACAGTGACAATGATACTCAACCAGTTGGCAAAATATTAAGGGGCTGGTGGATTCATTAAAGTTGTCTTAAAACAATGAGAGTGTATTGTAAATGTATGAAATCAGAGAGTAGGAAATATTATCTAAATTTAAAATTATCTCTCGATGCGCCTGTATGAAACATCTGTTTCTGGAAGATATGCGAACAGTGAAACCGGCTTCAGTAAACATGTACAAAAAAACTATAGCAGTTGAACAATAAAAAAAAAACATTTTCAACAACGTCAAAGTCTTCGATATCTACGATGATCGTATATTTTATAATATGTAAAACAAAAACACTGCCACAACGTTGTCGTTGTGTTGAAGTTTGTTTAAAATGTTATACGTATCATGATTTTTATTTAATGTAATGTTTATTTTTTAAGTCTTAAGTTCAAATAATAACCAACTGCCTTAGTACCCCTACCACTATAATATCTAGCCACGTCAAATATATTTTACAAAAACATTGTTTTGTATTTTTATACGGACGACTTCCATGAAAAATAATATTATTATAGTAGCGGTACTACGAAAATAATATAACACTATGATTGAATCAAGATCGAAAATATATTATCATAGTTGCAAGTTTAAATAATATGTTTACGTACCTTTTTTTTTTTGTGACCAGATAGTACTTCGTATTAGAAATTTAGAACTGAACACAAGTTTTACAAAATACTATAATTTATCATAAAAACTATTATTTAAATCTTCACTTTGTTCCGAGAAGTCATGTGCAAATATGTAATATGGTATGACTATAGTTCGCAATTTAACGGTAGACACTTATGAGTTATGACCTATTTATATATTTATAATCATACTGTTTTCCAAATAAACAATGATGAGTGATTATGCTTGAACTTAAAACTCGTATTGAAAATAATAAATGTGATAATATTATTCAAATTGAATTTTATTTTTTGTAACACTATTGTATTCAATTAAAAAATGCATGGCAAATTAATTTTAATAGTTTTCATACAACTAAAGTGATTGTGTGTTGATGAAATTAACATAATACGTTTTTTAAACATTACTAAGTAGTATAACGCTGAATTTTAATAATAATTATTAGTTTACGATTGGTTAATTTTGTTCACATGTTGAGCTCTAATATTAGTTCAAAGTTTCTGGCTATGTTTCTAATTTTAAATTTAAGTTTCATCTTATGAAGTAAGGACTAAGGAGTAACATGAATTATATAGAGAAAATAATTGACCGTATAGTTTTAAGCTTCTATAATAAATACAATTCGGGTTATCTATACGAGCTTATAAACTTTGTGTGCAGAACAAAAGTTTATCGAAGCAGAGTTCTAAAAAGATTATTTAAAAACTACAATATTTCAAGTTTTTGATAAACTGTTATAATAACTATGTAGTTTTGAGTAAACTAATATATTTTTAAATTGATGATTTTAAGTTTTGTTTGACCTGTGAGTCTGGCAGAAAGCTGTATTGGTTTAAAAGTATTGAGCTTCGGACATATTATCGTTAAATATAGTGGACACACCAATAACCCTCTCGGCGTATTGACTTAGTATGTTTTCTTTGTTGCAGGTAATGTTTAAACAATTTAAAAATATCCTTTTTAAACTCATATTTTAAGTCGATGTTAAGTTTAATTTATAAAACAATTTCGGAGTGCTACATACTTTGCCGAAACAATTGAACATTTTAAACATTTAACTGTGCTGTATTGTTGGTGAAAAATAGTGGTAATTGATAAAGTGAATGTGGTATATACTATTATAATGATGTGCACAATATTTAATAAAATATGTATTCTCAAAGTGCAATCTCAAAGTTGATCATGTGAAATAAAATATTTTGATGTCAAAATGACAATCATAATTATAATGCATTTATTAAAGTAAAGTTACATAAACCTATATTACAGTCATAACTCATAAGGTATATACAAAGTATACATCGATATATTATGGCAAGACGGTGTGCGTGACATATAATTGAAACAAATATAAATCAAACAAGTGATATCTGCAGTTTTGGGTTTCCAAACATAATTTCAGAACACATACAAATTTGCATCTCCGATGTATCCTTCCGTCCGTTAGTTATCTGTACATTACGAATATTTGTATTAAGATGGTTTTATACCGATCCTACTCCTACTAAATTAATAAAAGCTTGTATTAAAAAAATATCAAAACATAATTATTCAATACAGATTCATACAAGCTAATATTTAAAAAAACATACAGGTGAGTTCTAAAATATAAAAGTTACCAAATTCATTTTTAATTGTGTAATATGAAATTATATTTTATTGCGTTGTCTTAAAATTAAAATACGTTTAAAATATAGAAATATCCTTAACAAGATAAATTAATAATCCCATCTTGATTATTTTATTATGAATAGAAAAAAGATAGGTAAATTAATGTTAGGTCGTCAAGATAAGTAGTTTAGATATTCGATTTGCAGTTGCAAAATTAAAACTGAACAAACTCGCAAAATAGCAGTGGGGACCGAACAGATCGATGTAACCCTACTCCGTAGGCGGATGCTCATTATTATGACGAGAATATTGTCCACACTGAAACGTCGGCAGAATGGAGTTTGGAAAATGATATGTTATCGTTCGTGTTACTATTAATATTGATGGGTCTGTGTTATCGCTAACTTGCGGCGTGTAATTACAAACCAATTATACCATGGTATAGGTATGGTTCGCTTACGATATGCCCGCCAAACTGGCTACGACCTCATAGAGATGGCGAAAGCATCCCTTCTCCGATGACGGCGGTGTCCTCGTCGCCAATTATAAATTTAAGGTGATTCGATCCACTTATACGTATGATACGGCGCGAAACGAATGTTACTTTGTGGTTATTATTATGGTCGACTATTGAGCGAAAAAAAAAACATCATAAGTCCCTTTGTAAATCATACAGGTACTCATTCTCGATACCGCTACGACGGACCTCGGACTTTTATTTAGGGTGCTCTCGGCCCATACAGCTCACACTAGTATACTACGCTTGCACGCGTTGTCCTGGACTGAATCTGGGATTTTCCTTTAATTAATACACCCGTGTCATGGGAGGGGGAGGGGGGAGGAAATGCGAAATTTTAGTTTTTCATCCTCAAACAAAACCAATGCCGGCACCGTCGTTTCTGGTTATAATATGCATACAACGAAGATAAATTACAATACGCAAATTACCGGTAACGTGAAATATACTTCAAAAAGAATACATTAACATATTATATCCGTTCGATAACGCTCCGACACGCAAGCCCGTCAACTGTTAATTGCTTTCAAGTGAAAGTTAAGAATTAAGATTAACAATGGTGATGCTCAACGTAATTTAATACCATCACTACTGCTCAAATAACTCCACGGGGCTGTGCATAATTTTTGAACATATTGTTATAGTTTTCTGTCGAAATGCCGAATGTTGAATATTATTGCAGCTTTAATATTATCACTGAATAAGTTTCGAAATATTACGAAATCTAATTTGATCAAACTATGTTATTATATTATGACTGCATATTGCTTATTGTTTAGTAATTTGTTACAGCGCAAGCTCGATAGTCTGGCAAGTGCAGTGAAAATGTTGTTTTTAAATTTCCCGGAACACAGCCATTTTTTTTTTAATAACCATGAAACAATTTTTCATCTCGTTATTTTTTTTATTTTTTTTTATTCATTTTGCTATTGTTCAAAAATATTAAAATAAGGTTTCTTTTAGTAATTATTACTTTTTTGTATTTGCTTGTTGATTTTCATACTTTTAAAATATTTCAAACAACTTGTTGTTGCAGAACAAAAAATATAAGCTATAGCATTTAAAAATAATTGCAATTTATCGATTTATACTTCAATAATTTCTCATTCTGATGAAGCAAATTGTAATTTGTATTTATAATAATATAGCAGGTATCAGAAATCGTATTGATAAAATATGAAAAATATCTGTTCGATATATTGTTATTCATCCCATTGAATAACTATTTTAGATGTCATTTTGGCAGTCTTTAATCGTACTGCTCGTGAATTTAACCAGCATAATATTACTAATCTGAGCATAGATATGGCAAACGTCATCGAAGGCTGGGACCACATTAATACAGTGAAGAAAAAAAGTTCCACGTCCCATTGAATGGCTTAGCTGTGACCAAGTGTGTTTTATAAATGTATACTTCACTCACCCACCCCATTTTTGATAAAATAATTTGTTTAATAAAATAATTATCACTCTTACCTTGTTAAAGTTGTCATAAAAAAAAAGGCTAGGGGTAGATCTATCTGATCCATTTACCCCCATAAATACGCCACAGGTATAAACAGATAACAATTTTAATTTTATCGACCTTAAAACACGCAATTTGAAACTGAATATGATACTTGAGCCTAACGATACGCTTGTCGCCACTCATCTCTTGTTCTATTACTTTGTATAACGACGAGTTAAGATACGCGTATGACCCTGTCCAGAGATAAGGAGCCAACACATCGAAAACATGATATTATGCAATTAGCACTTTAGAATAGCTCGTAATCATATCGAATGTTTTACTGAATAATTTAACGGCTGCCAGGTTTATTATCTAAATATATACTTGACATAATAATTTAACACGATTCGGATTAACATGATTCATTTGGCAATCGGAATATATATTATAATATATTGTACTACTATTCGGTGTAACTTCTGTCGTACTACTTAATAATATTAACAATTGTTAATCGATCCTCGCATTGCGCGAAATACATTTCGAGTGCCGTTAAATTCATTCGATTTAATATTACCAGAGGTGTTAACCAGATGACAGATGTAGTGCATGTTTGTGGTATATCATTATGTATAATATGTGAATTTCATTATGGCCACAGTTCAGTTCGTGTGACACGTGACTTGTAATACAATTTATATCATTAATTGTTATCCGCTAGCAATATTATTCGAACGTCTTGTATTAATTGCCGAGTGCAACATAATCAAAAGTGCAGTATCCATCGTACAACTCGATTGCAGGTATACCTATCGATTAAAGATAAATACAGACATGAAGACGTATAGTGACAGTATTCAAATGAAAACTGAAATGGTAAATTATAGATATTGTTATAGTATAGTATCTGCCTTGGGCTTAACAACAACAAAAAACATTATTATTCGTTTTTCGTTTAAAAAATAGTAACCTGTTAGCTAATTCTGAAACACCACTAAGACTTGACGTTGAACTCTCTTAGTTCCTATACAGTATACCTTGTATACTTGGCACTTGCACTATTACAGTGTAAACACTCTTCTAAAGTATGTTATGAGTCATAAATAACTTAAAACTTATGACGTTGTATTTATAATCATAAAAATTGTATTATAGTTGTACCTTTATTTTGTAATTACAAAAATATCTATTTTACGTAATAATATTGTATGTTTATATACCACACACTTGTCTTTTAATTATGCATCATGTTAACTAGTTCTACACTTCAATTATTATGACTTGAGTAACTTAATATCCCATAACCTACAACCACCATTACTCTCTATAGACGGTTTGTAAACAATTCTGAAAACGGACCTGTGCTCGGTCAACCATAAAACTTGTGGCCAGCAGATTTTGTTTTGTGTTCCATTTGAGTTTGAAACAAACAGATTTTCTCATCAGCATTCAAGATATTATGCACCGGTGTCAGACGTCCTTTAGAGGTTCCGCAATTTTTTTAAGTCAAACACACCCGGTGAAAAGAATAATACCATGTAATAAGACAAATCCTCGTTATTAATAATTGTATGTCCACTTTTCATTTTCATTGAACACTCATTGACGAAAACGTAGAACGTGAACACGTTTGAGGTATGCATTGATATAGGTATTCACTTTGAAATCGCATTTTTTTTTCGATCTACCGTACTCTTTAAAGAAACGTTAACCGGCGGGTATTTTAAATAGTGATACGGAAAATAATTTGCATCCAGAATTGGGTATTTCAGTTTTCTCATAAAGAAACTGTTTCTCCACGTCGAGGTTAAATAACACGACAATATAATCGTTAAAAAAAAAAGTAAGCCCAGCTGAAAATAATACAGTATTATGTATATTAGAATATATATATTTTACTTTGGATTCGGATGTGTGCTAGATGATAAATTAAATAATGGCTACTACCTTATTTTGACAGTTTGTCGAAAAACAACAACACGCAAACTCGATTTTCTTATTTCTCGAATTTCCCAGTAACGTTTTTTTTTTGTTTATATGAGCCGTTATGTTGTAATGAACCCTGCTACTATAGCAGAATTAATCTAGGATCCATCTACAATCACGGTTTTTAGTCACGATTACAGGAAAGTTAATTTACTCTTCGCACACGAAATTTAACATGGTGACCTATTAATAAATTCGACTATAGAAAGTGTTCAATAAACAAATAATTGACAGTTAAAATTATTTTAGGATGCGATATTGTTTTGGTCAATGGTCAACTGTTACTGTTAAAAATACATTGAAGGATGTCAAATACAATGATTAGCTTATATTAGATGAAGAAACGCAAAGAAAATAAATACAGAGAATGGTTTCAAAAACTAAGTTTCGGGAAAAAAACTATATTGCAGTGCGTCGAACTTTATTTCCTATATTTAAATTGCATAACAACAAGGTAAGCAACGGCAGCCAGAGCGAAGTACAGGCACAGTAGCTTTTATCAACTACCACCGCGGGTGGTGTATATGGACGTTTCCATTATTATCATAATACATATTGCGTATACAAAGTACGTATTATAACTCAGTTGGACGAGGTAAATATAAAATAACGTTACCAATCAATAGGATAGTATTAAAAAAAAAAAAAGAAAAAAAAAGAATCGATAGAAAACTTTTATTTTTCAGTGATAAAAAAAAGACACGAGGACTAGGTGAAATGTTGTAACGGAGTGTTGCATGCATAACGGCGAAATAGTGTAATAATTTACACACTATTCCATAATTAAATTGCATTACACCGTTCGCCTAACAGCTGGGCTTAAAACAACGGCCGTGAGATGTGCACCGTTGTTGAAATATCAAATTGTGGTGTTCCCCCGAAGATCGTTTGTTGTGAAGTAGTTCCGGGAAATTCGAGATGATTCACTTGCAGTGATTAGTAACATACTCGTATTGTACGGGTCTTGGTTTTAATACTTGTGCTCATAACCGTTGATTATGTGATTTAAATATGCCATGTAATAATATATTCGAGGATTTAATGATTAAATACGTAAATAATACCACGATACACTACGCGTATAGCGTATATTTTGTTGAAATGCGTTTTCCGGAAAACATTAAATTTAATACCATCACACATACCTACTCTATATGCAGTAGATATAGGTTTCCGTTATTACCGATACGTTTTGATTTCTCGATGTTCGTAACATTCCGTGATAATTATTACGGTAAGTATACACCACCTGATACACACTTCAATCTCATGTTTTCCAAGACGAAAACAATAACAATGATTGACGTTAAAATTGTTTACGGTAGCTGGTATTAAAAAATATACATTTATTTAACAATTATTCTTGTGGTCAGCATACTTTTTTTAGTTATTAAAAAAAAAAAACAATCAACATTTACTTAAACCTGTAAACAGAAAATGTTTTTATTTTTGGTTTTTAGTTTAATATCGGAGTGATATATGTATTGGTTATTCAACGCAATTTGTGTACCTACGTGTGTGTGTGTGTGTGTGTGTGTGTGTGTGTGTGTGTGTGTGTGTGTGTGGTGTTTTGTGTCTAAAGGCACTTTTTTTAGTAGACAAATGTTTTGATCTCCATTATTGAGGGAGGGTGGTTTCTTGTAGTAAATTGGTTCTAGTTTGTATTTTGGAGGTCAAAGACAGAAATTTAGTAGTGCTTTTAAAAGTAATCGAGTAAAATAAAAAAATTAATTAAGACGAGTATGGCTACATACATAAAAATGAAAATCTTATATTTACATTCATAACTAACAGTTTATAAATTATATTAAATTATATATAGTTATATCTATAAATTAGAAACAAAAAGAATGTGAAATTTAGGTCCACGCGTGGAGTGTGACATTAATCACCTTAGTGTCTCGTTTGCTCAATAATTAGTGGTGGCATGTGAGACGTAAAAACTAAAAAGGAGTTGTGGATCAGGTTGAGCGCTGAGATACCATAAAACAAACTATACATAACATTTCAGAAGATTTTACTCTGCATTCAATAAGCCTTCAATGAACCTAATACTCGCATTATGTCTTCGTTCACCTAAAGAAAGTACATTAGTCAAGTACATTAGCAACCGGATTTTAAATTATAAAATAAAATTCAATATTATTAATTTACTGTAGTATGCTATACAAGCAATATACAAAATAATCTAATAAAAGCCTTATCAACACAGACTAGTTACCTCCATGTGGTTATTTCTAGCGATTAAACAATATACAGAGGTAGTAGTTACTTACAATAAAATTAACATAAGTTAATGATATATGAATACTATGTACACAAGGTAAGTAAATTAAAGTTCAGAATATTTTCGTTTTTATTGATATTGACTCTTACATTTTTATTTTAGTATTCAAATTACAAATGTGTAAATAGTTAATTTTGAATGTGTAATATTTTCTAATGAATCAATTGTATTTCTTTTACCTGCATTAGTCTGTTATAATATAGTACAGTATACTATTTAGTGGTGACACTGTGGTGTAGTAGTAATTAGTACTGTTGTAGTTTGATGATTTGTTGAACTTTGATCGAACGTTGTTCACCAACCTTTGTTTCCAGTGTCTAACTCACGATCAGATGTAGAGTTAGGTGTTTGCACACACTTAGGCCGTTGGCTCATTATCGACTTGATGATGATTTTACAATTAACGACATTTCCACGTCACGAGTAGGCGTATTTAATTATTTTAAAGTACACAATAACTAATGTATACTATTATTAATATAAAATACTTGACCATAGTGTGCCTAAAGAATTAGTTTCTTTTTTTCATTTGCTATAATGTATGTGTTTATTCTGTATCAAGTATACCACAAAATATAAATAAAAATATTAAACACTTTGGAACAAGTTTTTATTTTATTTTTGTTTGGTA
This sequence comes from Myzus persicae, assembly GCF_001856785.1. Lineage (NCBI taxonomy): Eukaryota > Metazoa > Arthropoda > Insecta > Hemiptera > Aphididae > Myzus > Myzus persicae. Next base: position 411,411 of record NW_019101750.1, on the reverse strand, counting down.
GTATGGACGGTCGTTGTTTTATCACCACAGCCATCGGTGACTTAATAAATAATTTTTAATGCGTTGAAATATTGTGTAAGATTTGTCCTAGTTGTTCCGAGTTCGTCTGGATCCGGGTATTACGCAATTGAAGAGTGTCGATATCGGCATTGTACATTTTAAAAGCTGATATTTTATAATTAGGATTCCCGATTAAAAAAGTTTTCCGTCGAAGAGAGAAATAAATAAACGAATAACGTAGAAAAAAATCAATAGTAATGAGTTTACGAATGTACACATAACGCTGAATACAGCTGGAATCGTATCATTCGATTTTCCTTGATGTGTATTGGATTTTTCTCGGTATAGGTAGTGAGTAAATTAAATTTGCACTGCCTACACTCGGAAACTTCGGGATGTCATACGACGACGCCTTGCTTAATAACATTTTTTTTTTTCCATTTAAACTTATCAAATCTGCGACGGCTGAAGAGTTCGAGCAGTACGTATATAATAATGTCTGTGGTGTATTTATAATATTATACAACCGCGATAGTAAGTAAATAAAATATAAATATTATTCAAACTCATTTCGACCGGTTGATCAGCCGCCGCAACGCACATTCCACGTGCTTACGCAATCATCACCTGTCATGTTGACGGCCCGAGGTCGTTTACAGACTTTCCCCTCGACCCCTATTTTTCACGGCCACTGACGATTTTCACAGCCAAACGAAGTTCGCCCTTCCCCTCACTCCAAAATCCACGCCACTGGCGGTACCACGTCGCAGACGACTTTTCTGCGAGACGGTGCGAAGAAACCGAGCGAAGAAAATATGCCGCAGCGCTATTTTTCAACCGATTGCTTAATTAACCCAAACGTTAATTAAAGGTATGGCGCGTTTAATCGTTTGTCTATATTACGTACAACAAAAGGTCTCTCTTTAATTGGCTACTACGGGGGACATGTACCTACATTATGTGTGTAGTACTAATGCACAGCCCGCCCGGAATACTTAGCTCGGACTGAATAATTAATCGTATGCCACGGGCAAGAAGAAATAATTAACTTGAAATTTCGCCGTTTCGCTGTATTACCGGCAGAACAAATCATGGTTGAAACCCGGTTTCCTTTGCAGACTTCACCGAGTCGGTAAATAACGGGTACAAGTCATTGTTTGTTGATGGTTTTTTTTCTTTTTAATTTCCAGTCATCTAATTGCTTTAAACTTTAATATATTATTATTTTAACATTTTCAGACGTTTTAACAATGGTGTTGTCTACCTGGGTCACGGTTTTTAATTAATTATATGGAAAAAAAATACATATATTCAATAAACTTGTGTTATAACATACTATATTCCAGTGTCTTTGTTTTTATTTAATTAATCTTAAATCATATTCTTTAAACGTTTATTAATAATTACAACAAACCATGACAGTTCAAAATTATATATTATGTAGGTTTATAGAGTATAGACTTTAGACCATTAAAATCTGAATTTCGTTCAAAATACTTTTGAATCCAATACGTGGATTATTGTTGATTGTAATTTACTAACAATAATAATACTATAATATTATAACTGCCTTTGACTGGTTTGTATAAATATACTATTAATACCAAATGTGAAATATTGTTAAATTATTGAGTTAGAATATTTTATCAGATAATTTAAATAATTTGTATACTCGTGGTATGAACTGTAAACAAAGATTGCTAAAAGTTGTGTGTGAGTATAAAATTATTTGCTATACTCGTATTTAATAATTAATAATACAGAAGTTTAATTTAAATTTAGAAAACTAGTTATTATTAACTTGTTACTCAAACTTAAAATGGTGAATCATATTCAAATAATACTATCATCCATTATACAGTACCTAGTAAAGTAGTTTTAGTCAAACGTATAAGTCAAACTGGAAACTAAAATACGGATGTATGAAAACTAATTTATTAACTATAAATTGGATTTTCAAGTTTCAGTGGAAATTCAATACTTAAAATCTTAAGTGTAAGAAGTTTTCCGATTGACCTAAATGATGAGAAGTTTTCTTAATTAATTCCCATTAGGCAATTAAAATAATATTCACTAAGATTTTTATTTCGAAATCATACAGAACGTTTTATTACAGGCAAAAATATTATGATTAACGAATGGAACAAAGAACGAAAAAACCAAGTTGGACATACTATTAACAATTAGTATGGATACATACCTATTATTACTAAATAACTTTTGATAATAAATAAATATAAAATGTCTAACCTTTAGGTACGTTTAGAATATCTTAACATCTAAATGTTAATCGTCCTACTTACAATGTGTCGTTTCGATAATAGCTGTAGCCAGTAAGCGCCTACATAAATATCCTTGCTCGGTCTGTCATTTAATGTACTTAACTGTGACCATTCAATGGATTCAACTAGCTATAAGTGGCTAAATTTACCGAACTCCAGAAACTCGAAATCGTTGAAATTAAGTTCACAACATGGGGTTTCAAAATGTCTCAAACGTCGGTTAGCGTTCCAGATGTTGCAGAATCACAAGTTTTGTGACTTAAGCTTTGATAAATGCAAATATAAAAGTAAAGTATTAACTTAAATGTATATAACTATGTTTACATTTAAAATGCAATTTATTAATAGTAATCATTATAAAATATATTTAGTCAACTACACCAATCTTGACTTTGAACACTGATGGTCGTAAAAATTAAATTATTCAAAGCTGTTTTGAACATGTCTTTCATCAATATGCACATTTTCAATCCATTAAGTAATTAAATGTAAATATTTTTGATACATCTCAGAATTGTCTTGGTATAATAATCTAATTAGAAATCAAGACGATTTCAGTACGTTTCAACAAATTCAAACGAATGCGAAATTAATTACTCAGGATATGTTCACAATGACAATAATTAATAAGCATTGAGTTCAAGTAAACTGCCGAGTAAGAATTATTGTTGATACAATTATTCATAGATCTTATTGGTCCGTTAACTGAATAGGTACCTTTCAACATCTCTTAACTAAATGCGTATTGTTATGCCTATAAATCAAATTATACACAAAAAATATTAAATAAATTAGTTGATTCCTGATTAACAAATGTATTTAATATTTTTTTAAACTATGAAATCGATTACGTGTTTTAAAGAAATCATTATTTTTTGAAGGTTTTCATAATTTGTAACTTGCAACACAAGAAACAAATTGAATTGACTCAACACTGTGATTCCTCGAAACACGAGAGTTTGTATGAAACACATTACATATAGTTCGATATAATATGGGACGGATGACGCTTATGGGTATTTGTATACCTACCCGTATCGAAAATCCCACTATTAGTTATAATTGCAATATCATAATCTGATGCAAGTGTAATAATGACTCATACACAAGTAATTTTATACTTAGATTCTTAAACGAAATTATCCATTTAATGTGAATAATAATATGATACGACAGTAATACATACACAAAACATAAGTTATGTATTAAAATTTTAATATTAGGGCCCGAATCGGATATTATATAGGTATGTATATTTTTTTTTGTATCGCTTATTGACACGACATTTCACAGCTAAACATATATTATTTTTTTTCAAACACAGTAAGTCAAATATAGGAGCATAGGTAAATTAAATAATTACGTGCGTCATACCCAGGGTTGGACAAAAAACTATGATTAACCAATGATTCAAATAGGATTAATTTTATAATTATTTAAAATTTAAAAATTTATAAATACATTTACATTTATTTAGTTTTTAAATACCTACCTACTAAAGTTTTAATACAATGTTGCATTTGTTGCTGTTAATATGATTAAAATTTGAACATGAAAAAACTATCTATTTAATGAAAACAAATATCAATCATGAGCTATGGTTTAAAATGCAATAAATATTATTACTTTTATTTATTCTAAAATATTTTATAAATTATTGCTTAATAACATGGAGCAACGTATTTTCAATAACGTATTTTCAATTTGCAAATCGAGTTAATGTTCATTATTTATTGGAATGTATGCAATTTAAACTATAAATATAATATTTGATCAACGGTTAACCATAGATTTAGGTATTTTTGTTCAACAATGCATGTTTTGCACCTATTGAGTAATAATAACATGTTATTTTTGCTTGCCAAACCTCTAAAACTGTACATACCTAAATTAATAATTATCATTCATAACGAAGGAAAACAATAAACTTTATTAGGTATAGGCAGAGTGTTACGTGATATAATCACTCTCTGGTCTGGCTATTCAAAATTCACGAATTTTACGTAGTTTGGTGTTAAAAAACAGCAGCACGGCATTCGACCGCCTTCGTAACGAAAATATATTCTGAAATCGAATAATATTCGTCTGCAGAAATTCACACCTACGCTTCGATGTACCGAAATTGCCTATACAACGCGCCGGCCAATTGGCAACTGTAACACTAATAATAATAATTGTGCTTTATCAGTATGTAGTAACGTAACGTAACGTGATTTCGTACATCACGTACGCATGCCACCATCAAGTGTTTGCCTTAAGTTCTACATTTTTTTAATTTATATTTGCACGTCAATCAAATATCATAATAAAATGAAGTTTTCGATAAAATGTATAGAATTTTTTGGCAACAATCAGAATGAAAATCGATCGAAAACGTAAACTTTCGATGCTGTTAAGCTTGATACCATACCGACCATGGAACAATCACTGAAATTCATACTTTAGCGGGCCTCGTTCAACCCACGTCTTCCAGTGCCGCCAACACGGAGCACAAACATCATTAACAATAAACACGATTTAATTAGCACCACTCGATAATCCGACGGTTTCTTATGCGTGCGACGAATAATATGTTTATCGTATTATCTCTGCGACTCTCGTTTCTCTGTCGTAGCGATGCGGCACCTCGGGTCCGGGGCCCAGTCGACAAACAAAATCGGACGCCGCCGGGGCGGTGACCGTTTCCGGCCCACAGTCAACAACAATATATAATATCTCTGCACACACACTGCGCCCACACGCACACTCGCACGAATCGCCAAAAGTTATTAAAGTCACGGAGATCGGTGGCGCCCGGCCGTGGGTGGGTCTGTGCGTTATCGGCAGCGTGTGTATATGTATTTATATATAATGCGGTCGGTCTTTGATCGGCAAAGGCCGTTTAGTCATTATCATTTCAACGATATAAACCGGAGCACAAGAACACACACACACACACACACGCACACACACACACACACGCACACACACACACACGCACAGATGCTGTCCTGAACAAACTTATTGAAATAACACTGTTGTATGGAAATGAGTACATATCGGGGGTGTGCGTGTGTGTTTGTGTGTGTGCTTGTGACCTCTATTCTTGCGAGATGGTCTTCTATACTTCCCCAGCCACCGCCGGTATACAGCCGCACAATCCGTTCACGGGCTGTTGGCCCAATTCAAAAAGTTTTCCAAATGAAATGTTTCGCCCACGCCCCCCCCCCCCCCATAACCAACTTTGCATATTGTATTAATTTATATGATATACATAATGCACATCAAATAAGACTTGTTGCCTTTTCGAAGAAACGTCGCGTTTTCTTGTATTCGCATAAATATTTTATTGACTGTAGCACTGGTTATCTACAAGGAGATTTGATATAATAATTATTATTATTATTACTATTATGGTCTCACTGTGAAAACGAGAGCTTTTCGTGTCAACCGCGGGAAAATCGGTACGGCTTTCGTGTTGTATATTGTAAGAGAAAATCAATTAAAATAATTCCTACGGTTTCACGTCGAACCCTGTAAAATGTATTATAATAATATCTCCGCAACCTGCAATAATATGCAAAAAACACGTTTTAACACTTTTGTTCCTGGTTTTTATTTTTTATATTTTTTTTCCATTCGGTATTGTGTCTCGGAGACAGATCGATTTTTCATAATATAATATAATATAATATAATATAGTACTTACCTATATACCTACCTACTGCTTTATACCATTGATTAATTTATCGGCTCCGTTACATTTTATCCGAACGTGGAATATAATGTCATTTTCGACTCAATTCTCAACAGACCTTGTACATATACCTACACACAGTTCATTATTTTGTTTGACTTCGACCAATAAATACATTATTACCTATATTATATTATTATCATAAAAGGTTTAATCATTCGACGTACATTACAAATTTTATTTGACGTATTAAGTCGGATGCAGTCTTCGGAGAAATAGTTCGTCTAAACTTTAGGAAAATGTAAATAATTCCTATTTATATGCAACGTATTATTTCTATTATTATTCATAGGTTTATTGGATAAGTTTATACATTTATATGGAAGCACCTGTTTATAACAACATGCGTGTGTGTGTGTGTGTTATAGTACCTCATGATTACAATAACCGATTAAAGCTGTCGACGACGACGGGTACCATAAATTAGAAAACGTCATTACAACCATATATAACTAATATTCTATTAATAAATAATAGAAAATGAAAAATATTCTGATTTTGAACTACCTATTTATATATTTTTAAAATAAATGTATATTATGTTAGTTCTTTTTGAAAGCCATTGCTGTGGAAATATCTCTATCGGTATTTTATCGAATCATTTCATGATCCAACGATCAGGTGCCTGCCAGCGTGACTGCGATTGTGTTAGAGACTAAAACTATAAATGTTATAAAATATAAAGCGACTGAGTGAAATAAATAAAAACGAACAAATTGGAAAAAAACTTCACAGCACATGCCATACTTGTCGATTCAAAGAAATGGGTATGTTAACCTTTAAATAAATGTATATATTTGGAATTCAATACATATTTATAAAATTTGAGCTACGCTACAATAATAATAAAAAAAAAACACTACCCTCAATAATATGCACATAAGAAATTGTTATTTAAAAAGGAAAGTATCCACGTTTTGTTAACACTTTAGCACCTTTACTTTTTTATCAATGATGGATTATTTCTAATTTATTTAAAACTACTATGGTGAGTATGGATATAAATTAAACATTAAATCTGCATACATTTTTAAAAAAACATTTGAGTTTCGGTATATAAAATAAATTACCACAAAATTAGACAATAATATAGTACAATATTTTGATTTAATGTTCAAGCTGAACAATTAGTTAATATTGCAGTAAAAATGAATTATAAAAGATATATTATGGGTTGGAAATATTCCATTGAAAACCATAGACAGATATAATAACCTGCAATCCTATCATCTTTCATTTCATCGATCACCCATTATTTAAAGCCACATCATCATAATCTAATGTAATGTGTGGTCACGATTTAAGATAATACTAAATATTTTGGATAGTAAAAAGAGAAGAGCAAAAACTTAAATACTTGATTAGGAGTTATTTTACTACACAAATGCCTTAACATTACATACTTGTTTGCAAAGAATTAAAATGTTTAAAAATTAAAAAGGTTAGAATTTTAAACACAATTATACATGACGACAAATATTTTAGGAATCATGCCTAGTGTATGATCATATCATAAAGATAGTATGATTTTTGAACATTCATTATAAACTATTTTATTTGTAAATAATTACCTTCAAATCAACAATAATAAATCGTATCTTTGATTATTGAATTGAAAATCACTTAGAATTGTATTCTTAAATTCTTACATCAATGAACACAATTATGCTTGCTCTATGATGTATAAACTGTCAGCAGTCACCACCTGCTGGTCAGTTGATAAATTATTTAATTTTAAAAAGGAATTGACAGTTGACGGTAGTTTCTTACATACACTTTGAAAAAAGCTATCTACCTACTGAATGAGTTCGAAAATAATGACTTCCTCTAGTTCCTCTTTGAAGTAGAATCTATTATTGTTTCCGGGTGATTTTATAAAACTAATACTTTTAGTGTGTTTGACTATCTTGCTGACCAACGAGTAAGAACAATATCACATAATATTATATTTTCATATCGCCTTATAAATTTATAAAAATATCAAGCATGCTAAGCTATGATAAAAAAAAACGGTCTTTGTATGACGTATTAAACAGAGTTTTGTGTATGCCATTTTACAACAGTTTGTATGAATTTTTAAAGTGCATTTTTTAACACCGCTTCTATGTGCGATTGTTTGAAATATATTGCGTACAACCACGAGTGTGCCTAATTAACACAATCGATTTAGTACCGCATCCCAATAAGATACAGCTGACTGACTATTTATTTCGTCAAAATTAACATAATCATATTAAGTTGGCGAAACTCTTTAAAACAATTTAACCATAGGTACTGTGTATTTTTAAATTACCAACTCTGTTATAATAGTCTGTTATTTCTGTATTTTGTTAATACAAATGATCAATTGAATTATAAATCGAGTAAAATTATGTTTCCGTTACAAAACACTGGGACCATTAACATGAATACGATTTCGTGTTTTTGTAAAATTAAATTGAACAATGTGGCAGTGTGGTACCCACTTGAACGTCAATAAAATATGCGCATTGTATTATTATTATTCGTTTATCAAATACTAATATAAGAAAATAAATCACACCGACTGGTAAAGTTTTGAAATTCAATAGTGTTGAATACTATCAAAACAACATTTTTCATATTTTTTTCCACATCTCGAGGTGGAATACTTTCATAACGCGTTTTGAATTTGAATATATGTATTTATTATATTATAAATATTAATACATATTTCTTCTGAGTTCTGCAGTAACCTTTGTCCACTGACTGTCTTTTGCTACAGCTGAATCCGATATATTAAACGGTAAACAAAAGAAAAACAAACAAACTATGAAAGAAATTTTTGTTTTGGGACTTTGTTCAAGACTATAATCCCAAAAAGTTATGAACTTTTATGAACAACAGTAAATTAACCATATGATTTGGAGAAAAAATAAAATATGCTCCATTATTATATTATTTATATATGACTAAAAAAATATTCCATTCAATTAATAATGCTCGTAGGATAGTTACATTGTTAGTTTTTTTTATATCCTGTGCACTATACAATTTTAATTGTTGCACAAGCCAAGCAATTGAATTTAAAACTTGTTTGTAGTTGTATAGAATTTTTTTTAACGTACCTAATAATAAAATGCAATTTATGGAATTTCTTAAAATTAAAGTAGTAAAATGCTGTGTAGGTTACATAGGATAATAATAATAATAATAATGGTTACTATTACTGTTGATATTGATATTATTATAACTATCACTACGAATTGAGTGCTAGAGAAGAAAAATTATTTTTAGGTNGTAGGTTACATAGGATAATAATAATAATAATAATGGTTACTATTACTGTTGATATTTATATTATTATAACTATCACTACGAATTGAGTGCTAGAGAAGAAAAATTATTTTTAGGTTGTATTTATTGATATTTTTCAATGTTCTTTTGTATTCAAAAACTCCAGAAGGTTCAACTAAGGAAAAAAGAATTTTAAAATTAAAATAATTGAGAGTGAAATGAAAAAATATTTAAATGAGCAGTTATTTTTTTTTCGTAATATATTTTTTTTTTTTTATATGTACGATTTTCAAAGACATCAAAAAGGCATCAATCGACTTTTTATCGCTATTTTAATAATAGTAATAATAATTATGATTGTTTGATTATTATTATTATTCTTTTTTTATGAAGTCATTGATTTATCGCCGAGAATAAAAATAAATAGTTAAACATTACGGTACTTTTATTTTTATTTTCTTACACTCTGAGCGGAGCAATGAATTTATTGAAAAATTACAATTATGTGTCTTCCAGAAACGTAAAATTAAATTCCAGTAAAAAAATTTGAATTCAAGTAGATATATTAATATTTATGATTGATTTTAAAATGTTGATGATTTGAATTTTATGGTTATACGACTACCTTGTACTCTTGAGTATTGAGCATATTTTAAGTTTTTGATAAGTAAGGCTAAATAATGAAAAATATTGTATACTTTTTTAAATCACTTATTTTATACTTTAATACTTTGATTAGAAGTTTTTTTATTTATTTATTTGATACTGTCAGTCGTTCAACATAAATATAACATACGTGAATATACAAAAATATATAAAATGGGTTGGAAATATGGTCGAACAGCACCAATTCCAAATTAGAACTTTTTAGTCATAATCCACGTTATCGTTATTATTATGAACATCGAAAATATGGTTTGGTAATGATCTGAAATTATGAATAAAATGAATATTTTCAAAAACACTAAGACTTTTGAGATAACGTGCTCTTTCTTGTACAACATATCCCATGTACGTTTCGAGTGACTAATGTAGTTTATTATCAGTGAACTCTGTAGTGCACAACTCGGTTTGGGCTTACAATTTGGAAAATCTGACCTAAGTGCATTGGAATCGGATCGTGGAGGCTGGGGAGGGGGGTTGAATAAGGCGCTCGCCCGCATGTCACTGTTAGTGAAAAAAAAAGCTTACAGTCGAATATTAATGTCAGACGAACGGCGCCACTACAACACTGTCGAGACGCTGGCTGGCGACTTATTAAAAATAAAAATTAGCGATCCCGAACGAACAAGCACTTGGCTCTATACGATAACACATATAACAGTTGTAGATCACGGTTTATAATTATAGCGCAGAGATAACAGCTTTAATGGTAAGAATATTAATAAATTATTGTGCTGATTGTTTATTGTAATGTAAAAGAGCCAACGACCATCACATTGGACGACGTTGAAGAGCGTTTTCAATACAAAATCCTTCTTTTCAAAAAATAAAAGTATGAGCAATATAAAATACGTTAGAGTACCTAGCTTATAATATAACTGTTATTTCGTGAACATTAATAATTTATGAATGCAAATTGCAGATCTGAATTGAACAGTATTACAATGCACGACGAGGTACATATTATGTGATTTCACAACAAAAACCCACACTCATAATACATTAATACTGGATGGGTATATTATTTTATTATTATAAAATTGTCCTATCATCGTCGCAGTCAATGTATTTTTTTTTAAGTTAAAAATCATTTGTTTTATATTATAATATAATATAGAAATCAAATCCGCGGTGTTCACTCGAAAATGCCATTTTTATTTTTCTGGTTAGTTAGAACATAATGTTATAATGGCAGTTGGCTGTGAACTGTGTTTCATTCTGGTTATCGAAACTAAAATATCGCCGGCAAAAGGATTATATTTTATGCTTCTACCTTCAACTGCAAAAAAATACCAACAGCACGAGTGCACAATACACCGTATTTTGGAAGTAATTTTTTACGCGTATTAAACATTACAAGGAAATACTAAATGCATATTTTATGTATTTAAAATTGTTTTCTCATTCAAAGTATAATATAAATGATACTATCATTTCCAAGTTCCGAACTCAATGATTTTGCAAATCACAAAATTAACTACATTAGTGAAACAAAAAAAAAAACAAAACCATGCATACAATTATTTCACAGAGAAAAAGAAGAGATATCTTGATTTGGCCAAATAAGCGTTATATGTGTTTGAGCGAAAACGTTTCTTATTGAGTATTTATGTGAAATATTATACAACTAATATTTCCCTCTTATATTGGAACAGAACTGTGACCGCCAACGAACTTTACGGGCATGACTGGTACGATTTAACGATTCAAAAATTATAATTAATATTTTATTTTATACAAAACTACTTGACTTTCTCGAAGAAATATATTTTAATATCGACAACATAAAACCAATTGAAATCATCTCAAAAATATCCCCATGGAACACTAACGACATACATCCAATAGTATGCAGAACCTATCCAATTCAACAAAAAAGACACACCCCTTAGTGTCATTATCAATAAGTTCTACGAAATAATAAACAACGAATTTACAAACTACCACTTCTGTACACATTACAGATGTTTCCAAAACAATAAATGGAACAGGTTTCTCCACTATAACACTTTCCAACAATAACTTTCTGTGTGTACTTTTTGTTAAGCACATCTTCTTAAAATTCCTTAATTACCGAAACGCTCCATAAAACTCAAATATTAACACCATATCATTCAAAAAAGCATTCGAACCCGGTCAAGGAACAAGAATAATAAACTTCATCAAGATATCTAAGCACAAAGGGAAAAATTATCAAAAAAAAAAAAATGTTCATAATCGAAAAAAAACTTTGAGCTCTAGTAAATTACAATAAATTTTAGGCTAGTAAACCTTGTATTCGAAGCCTTAAAATAACATTTAAAAGAAACAATATTCGCCAATTAGTGGACATAAAAAATTTAATTGTTAGCTTTATACAATATTACTTTCGTGTGTTGTTGTTTCTTTTTTTTTAAATTTAATGTCATTAAACACGACTCAAATCCGTTGAATAATATTATAAGCCCAAACACACTCCACCAATTTCAAATTAACGCATTTCAATCTTTTTATGTGGTAAAAAATAAAATCAACGAACCTCAAACGCATGTTGGCCATATTGAATAATTATTATTTCCACTGATAATTTTATGTCGCGGTTAGACGTTTGACGAACAAAAATCTGATGTGCCTTATATTTACACTGCATTGCACTTTGAAGCGCGTTCGTTAGTACCGCCGCCGTAAAGTCCTGATCCAAGGGCTGTCGAATAATCTCTGCGAGTGAGCTAACGTCACCTGGGTAATTTATGATGATATTGCGCGGTAATTGAGTTATGGTCGACGGAGTCGATATAACGATAATAATAATAATAATATAATTCAATAATAAACATACGAATGCGTAATCCAGGAAGTAGGCTCGAAGTCGAAAATAAACACAGAGTGCGTTCGAAAATTACCAACCAACCGGGATATTGTTTGAATAACTCTTTCGGTAATAAGCGAATAAATCACGCAACCGTGTGCTGGTTTGTAGAAACGTCTTAGCGCCTGTGACTATGTAATGTTATAGTTATATTATTCTACAATTTTTAGTATAGATTTGCCATCGTGGATCGTCTGATTATTTTTTAATTATGCGCATAAAATGAAATAATAATTATTCATCTACAATGAAATATAGAAACAATGTTTCGAAAAGGGGTAAATCGATTTGGCCGTTTTGGTATCAACTCCCCTGCAGTGGTTATAGACTCCTCTGGATACTGTTCGTGTTAGTACTTACCGATTCCACCTAGCCTTAAATTAACATTTTTTTCGTTATTATTATTTACGTTTATTTAAAAAAATACATTTTCAAAATCGTTAATAGTTTTTTTTTTTTTAACAATGAGCGATTCATTTCTCAATCTGATGGCATAAAAACATCGGACGATTTTTACAAATGTTAAATATCTAGTCCATAAACACTTGGATAATTCGATTATGTAGGTATTCATTACTGCAGGTTTCGATTCGAATTTTTTCGTTTGACTTTTAATCTACGTAAAATATTTTGTCATGATCGAATTATCCAAGTGTTTATGGACTAAATATTTAACATTTGTAAAAATACAATAATTTAATATTTCTATTCAGTTATAAACCGTTTTTCGAGTGAGTGTGAGTGAGGGGGGTAGTGTTCTATGAGTGTATGGATCATAATAATATTTTGTCCCTAGAAAAGTATTAAACACCGCACTGGATGCGATACGAACGGCGTACATATCAAATATTATTATATCGATCGGATACCACCCTTTACGAAATTCAACAGCACAAGAGGTCGTCTGGGCGTCTGGCCGAGGCGCCGCGGCCGCGATGTTTCCCCCGCAAACCGCGTTCAATTTTGCTACAACAACAATATTAGCAATATCGAACGCCGTACGATAATCATTTATTATGATAGTAATAATAATAATAATTCGCGACGAGCGTTATCGTTACAGCAGTCTTAGTCGACTCTTCTCCGCGGTACTGGTGAGCAATACTCACATTATACATTATGGACGATGTCGTCGTCGGTGCTCGCGACGGATACATAGTAAAACAATCCAATAAAAAATATGTATAAATATTTTAGAGATTCGTGCTGGCAACGACGATACTATACTATACCGAATCGCGCCTCCCACACGGTCGGTCTTTGCGCACAGGCCAAACTTCATAATAGTAATAATGTTATATGTGCCGGGTGGCACACGAGACCTGGTTTATGTGTACCGTGTGCCCCTTACACTGTAAATATATTGCAGTCCATTTCGGGAACACGTTATACGCACTATGTATAACGTGTGTGTGTGTGTGTGTGTGTGTGTGTGAGAAAGTTGGTATTTAATACAAAATGAAATCCAACGTATAGGATACTAATAACTATAACTAATAAGAGATAATTTTTCGTGGCGAGCTCCGCTATGAGCCAATGTATCCATATTAACTAATAATTAATAGAGAAAATCTATGATATTAATCACAGGCAACGAATGCGACTTAACAAATAACAAATAATAACTATTATGAATTAAGAGTGATGACGGTATACATTATAAAATATTACTATATAATTGCCAGAACACTAACTGTTTTTTACCAGTGTCCCTAGAAAGTTTTTCGGGCCAGTGATTTAGTTAACTGTTAGTATCCTATCTTGGAAATGCCACTGAAACAATGCCTTCTCTCCCTGAGAAACTCCCGGTTTTGCGTCTGTTTTTTTTTCGGCTCCAAAGCCTAAAACATCCTTTATAGGCCTCGTGGCAGCGGCCAGAGTAGCTATTCGCAAATGTAAATCCGTCACCAGTTTGTAAGAAACTCCTGTAGGTATATAAACTATAATTTAATTTCATTAAAATACCTGAAAATCAACGCTTACCTCACGAGTAAACGAACCGAGTGGGCAAGACGTGTATGGAGGTCAAACATAATTTTAGAGAAAGCTGTGGGTGTATGAGTGTATTTGTGTTCGTGTGTGTGTGTGTGAGTGTATACAGGGCGATTCGCTAAGTACGATAGCTCTTTTATTTCTCCTTTTAATAAAATATCTTATTTATTTTTCACCGTTTACTGAGTACCCCGAAGCGATACAAACATCTTTTTTTTCAAATAAGAACCAACCTTTTTCACTGTAAATTATTATCAAGCAGATGATGCTTTTCGAAATGTGTACTCTAAAATCAAATTCAAACAAATATAGTTTCTGAGTTATTAAATTGTACATGTGTAATACGTACATGTACTAACTTTAATATGGCCAATATTGTCCTTAAAAACGATTTCACAATACTATTAAATATTTGTTATTTGTAATTATAACAGTCTATTTTAGCACAATTTACTGTTAAATAATAACATTGGTAATTTATTGAAATCTATTATACCTAGCATCAATTAATATATATTAATTTAATGTTATAGAATAATAATAAAATGATAAATTGAAAAATATTCATCATTTTGATGATAAGTATAATAAATAACTAATACATAATAAGGAATAAAAACAAACATATATATTTATATACACTCATATTATAATGTATGATTAAATATAAAAATATGTAATAACTATTTATCTAGTACCCACCTACTCAGTACTCAGATATTAATTACAAAATATTGTATTTTGATATATTATATTGATTACTCTAGTGATGACTACTAAACACATAAATAGTAATTTCCAAATTATCCTATTCAAAATCAAACCTTTTTCCATTGACTTATTTATTTACGTAGTAAAGAAAGTTAAAGAAGTAACAAATTATTCGTTCAAATTTTGATTTGGATTCATTCACGTTTGTACAAAAATCATGTATTTAACAACAATTAACACGAAAGAGGGGCACCAAACATGATGTCACTATCGTTATAAAAGGCAGTGAGCACGTTCGGTGAATCGCCCTGTATTTTATATTTTTTGTCGGTCGATAGGGTCGGCGGGGGGTTGAGGAGCGGATGAAAAAATATAATATAATATTATAATGCCTCGTCGTCCGCGTCCGCTCTATGAGTTCATGTACCGCTATACCGACGTATAACATAATAATATTATTATTGTTGTTATTGTGTTGTATAATATAATATTATGGCCGGGAAGCGACGACACGGCACTCGGAAATATTCTCACAAAAGTTTTGTAATCGAATCGGCCGCCCGATACGTTATCGCAATGGTTTCCTGTAAATTGAAAACTTTGTGTTTATGGTTTTTTTTTTTCACGGCGACAATTTATTTACAGAGTGACAAAAAACGAATTAACCATTCTAGAAGTATTTATTTTACGAAACCGTTAATATTGAAATGTTGCTTGTGTTTTTTTCATCGTGTTTATATTCGTTACCTCGTTATATCCAAATGTACAATAACAATATAAATCCATGACCATAAACCACGCGACGATTGGTCGCGTTGAACCGATATTACGCTATTACATTACCAAAAAACTCGTCTAATAAAAATGCCTTAACCTTGTTACTGCATATTGGCTGTGTGTTTTGATAGGATTTTTCGATACACCTTCGCTACTTGTCTATAAACCTACACGTGCAGTATGTTTAGTCAAAACAAATCAATTTTATCAAACGTGCAGCTCGTGTATCGTATTATTATTGTCATAACAAAATTTAGCTCCATTTTTGTTTTTGTTTTTTACGGCGAAAAATCGTCGGAATCTGCAATCGAATCGTCCGGTACCAGCTTGTTAACTGTGAACTGAAAAATTGCATTATTTCAAGTCGTCCGGCCTTGTGCAGACAAGATTTTCGTAAAACGAAAATACGACACACTCTTATCCTATTTTAAAACTGGTTTTCCCCTCCAGCTGTGGTAGCAATTTATAACAAGTAGGTATATTTTTTGGAGAGATGAAAATTTCAGAAAAAATTAAAACGACCGCAAACTAGTTTTGAAATCACATTCGAGTGACTAACCCGGCGAAATCCGAACTGGGATATGCTGTGCAAATCAAAGATAATATTTTTTTTTTATATTTTAGTATATTTTAAACTCTCCCGACGCTTTTCATATCAATTTATGGATATTTACTTAAAGATTATTATATTATAACGTCTATTGCAGCGTTTCTTAAACTTTTTTTATCCGTGGAACCCTTTTTATGTGGAAGTTCTTTCACCGTGGAACCCCAACTTTTTTTTTATATTTTTTGTATTAACCTTTTAACAATAAGTTATTACAGCTCAACAGTTAGAGCCACTACTTTATTTCAATACTTTTAATGTGTCATTTTACGTAATGATTATTTGCAAAAAAAGTTACAATTCAAAATTTAAAACTTTGAAAAAAAACCACAAGTTTCGCTGAACCCTGATGTGACTCCCACGGAATCCTGTGTTCCACGGAGCTCAGTTTAAGAAACGCTGGTCTCTTATGTTAATTTAAGAAGTAAACAATCGATTAAAGTCCTATTATAGTCTAGCCGGGTTTTAGATAAAATCGATTAGTGTAATAATTAATAATATTATATTACCTATTGGTAAGGTTAACCTAACCACCTCCACATTTGATTTATAAATATAATATTAGGTAGGTATTGAGATAAAAAAAAAAAATATTTATTTATAAAACACAGTATAACTGCTAATTAATATTTAATGTTATACATGCAAAAAAAATGTACATCTTAGCATTCATTAAGTAATGGTTTACTATTGTAGCACAAACGGCATAGGATAATAATAAAATATTTTATGTACTTGTAATAAATGATATTGTGATTAATTATTGAGCGTGCAGCCATTGTGACCGACATTATGCATTATTATATTTTGTCTTTCAATGTCTAAACCGTTTTCAAAATATAAACGAAAACATACCCTTCATCTTAAGGGCCGCCAACGGAGTTGGTTATGACGCAGAGAAATTTTTTTCGCATTAAAAGCTTATGGTTTATTGAGTTAAAAATAATTTAACTTTTTAATGCATAACTGGGAGACAATATTATAATGTTCTTTGGTGTCAGGTTGTATTTAAGTCGTCACATGACGACAAACCAAATTTAAATTCCTTCGCCGTTGAACTAGCGTACATAATAATGACATTGAAATAAAATAATATAACTTCCAGTGGAATATTAATACGACAACTTTTCCCGTTAAAATCATAATGTTGAAGTCGGTAGTTTTTTATAACTCAATAATACTTGTA
Source organism: Myzus persicae (assembly GCF_001856785.1). Classification (NCBI taxonomy): domain Eukaryota; kingdom Metazoa; phylum Arthropoda; class Insecta; order Hemiptera; family Aphididae; genus Myzus; species Myzus persicae. The sequence goes on along the minus strand of NW_019101750.1, from coordinate 393,354 downwards.
TATTATAAGATCTGTATTATACTGCCTCAGACTATTTTTATAATACAAAAAGTAGTATACAGACAATTGTATACATTATTTCACTA
>NW_019101750.1:389190-393099 GCF_001856785.1 Myzus persicae | reverse complement strand
GTGTTTGTTTTTGGCAGAATTTCGAATGGGGCACCCGTAGGTTTCTGCCATGCCCCGGGGGTGGGGGATGACAGCACTTGTTCTCCGGTCACCGCGACTTGTCCGGAGAAAAATGCCGCCCGGTAGCCGAGGATCGAACCGCGACCGGCTGCGTCGCAGCGGACGCGTCAGACCACTCGGTCACCTCATCCCCCACTTGATGTATTTTATTCGATATTTTGCCTGCAACCTATGATATAACCTAATGTCCTATTGAAAATGTCCATATATAAATTGTTGAAATATTATGTTCATGTAAGTAGTCCACCACCATTATGCATTATAATTAAGTTAATACAATAATATACAGGTTGATTCATCAAGCAATCTCAATCAATTTTTTTCTTTCACTTATCAGTTAGGTGTTCTACTTGTGTGCTTCTTACTGTATACTGAAGATACGAACTTCTGTTTTTCAAAATAGAACCCCCCCTGCCCATTTTCTGCTGTAAACTTTTTAGCGGATATTTTTTATAAAAATGTTAACTTATCAGAATAAAAATTGTACTAGTTTTTATTAATTATATAGCTTTGTGTAAATGATATGTAATTTTCGATCTGTAAAAAAGTAAATGTTGCAAGCTTATTGAAGAAAAAATAAATAAGACTTTGTTTATTATAAATATTGGATAATATATGCATGATGATGGATTAAGCAGATGACGAGGCTATGGTGATTTAAACATTTAGTGATAACTATTAATCTATCAACGTTAATCATATTTTGTTAAACCAAAATAATTTCAACTAATGAAAATCTTAATTTCAGAATCATTTTTAAGGGCAATTTTAGTATAAGTATTTTAATAACTGAGATACTTTGAATTAGGTAAGTACTTCAAAATTGTCAAAAACATCATTCACTAAATAATTAACAGTAAAAAAATAGGAATCCTTATTTGAAAAACATTAGTCTGTAACACCACAGGAGTGCAAGCAGGACACTCCACAAATAGAACAAATAATTCAAGAATTTAAAAAAAAATGGTTTTGGGTATACTATTTAAAAATCCAAAAATCAGTATTTGAATAAATTTATTTTTAAATAAAAAATATTGAGGGTAAACATGCATGATGAATCACTCTGTATGTATTATACCAAGTATATTATATACATATATTTACTTTATATATAATAATTCTCAATTGTATTATTCATAATAAATAAGAAAATCCTTACATGTAATAAGGCAGTATTATTTGTTAATACGATTCCTACCATGAATTAAAATAATAATATTTAATTTGTTGTATGCGATAAAAAAAAGAAACAAAAATGAAAGTATGCATTATTTTTAACGTTTATACGAAAACTATGTTGTTATATTTTAACAATTCATTTTACGTAATGCGTATTTAAAGTATGCGAGACGTAAGTACATGGTTTTTTCCTCATAATTTTGCACATAAATTTCTTATTTTGTAATTCGGTTAAAAAGTTTTAAAAACCAATATACAAAAACGCCGATTGTCCACGTCAAAAATGGTGTGATACATTGGCCTAATCTATCTTAACTTTAAAAATCAATAACAAATAACAATGCCGATGTTAAAATAATTGAATTCGGTGTGTGCTAATTACATGACAATAATATTATATCGTACACGGGTAAAATAAATTACGCCAATTTAAGAGAATCATTGATTGTGAAATTTCGTTGACTCGTGAAAGTCCTTTATAATCTATATTATGACAATATTATGAACGAAAAATAAAATATACTAGACTTATTAATATTAAAGCTCATCTAAATATTATAACAAGAAAATATAACAATAAAAACGTGAGTTGTATTTAATATTCTAAGTAGAATTTGTTCGCCTGTTATAAAAACTATTCTTACCTTGTTCATAATGTTTACTCGAGATGTGACCGCATATACCATGTGAGTATAATTATTTTAATCCATCTTAAAAACCACTAAACGTCCTCTAGTTAGCCAATAAAATATGTTTATTCGCCCGTCGGGAAAATTGTTTCTTAATAACAATATTACATCTGAAACATAAAATTACGGTTACTTTTTTTTTTTTTTCTGTAGTACTTGACCTAATTTTATTACTGAAGTAAATTGTGTTTTTTTGGGTAAGACTATGGTATGACCCGAGTATTGAAATAGAAAAACAATAACCCTAAGACGTTTTTTTTCGTGCACCACATAAATGTCATGTTTACATTAACCTATTTAAAAAAAGGAAAAATTCTATTTACTTTTTTTTCCCCATAGTTCCCTTTTATCGTGGGCAGGAATGCTTAGCTTATAGGTCTCGACACCGACTACCGAGAATGCGGTCGACGATGAAGTTTTGGGACCCGCACACAATTTGTTATGCACTCGCGGACCCGCATGATACCCGTCGTATCGTATACGTTATATTTTTATTAAACTGTACCTACAACGATGTATATATATATATGTATATAATATATATAACATGCACCTAATATACACGGAACAGCAGACATGACGATAACGGGACCAAGTGACTCAAAGAGAGTTTTGGAATCGTATCGGTCCCGAACAGTTCACGAGGCGCGGACAATGGCAACCCCTATTTGAAGTCGTTCGAAAAAAATAAAATTATGTGCGTCCATAATAAAATAACATCGTCTACCGGCCGGTATTATGACTACGGCGGCGTTCAACGCCAGCCAGATAATAATATATAAACAAGTTTTTGTTTATTGTTATTATTTTTTTTTTTTTCAAAGTTGTGTTCTGCTTAAAGATAAACACCGAACAACACGAATGCCACTCACACACGTCACAACCGATATTTTGTCTGTAAACAATTACATTACTATATTATATTATGCATTGTCTAGCTACAGTGTTCTACGATAGCGATTTCGGCAGGGTTATTTTAAAAATATGTTTATGACGGGCCCCTCCCCCTTAAACAAGTGACTAAAAACCATATTAAACTGCCTAATCGTTCGTTATAGAGGTACCAAGTTCACTATAGTGTTGCAACCCGTTTCATGTCGAAATGTCGTATCCGACTATAGCGATACAATATGTCATACCTACTGGACCTGTATAATAACTCAACTAGACTAATAATAACTATGTAAAGTCAACTATTTGAAATCGAAGAATTCGAGTTCTCGAGATATCAGACAGTATGACAGCTACGACTAGTTTACACGTTTTTATTTTTTCGTCAATACTTCCATTTAACGAGAGAGTATTATTTACGCGATATAATATCATTTTAAAAACCTATGTACCGAGATTGCCTACATACCGCGCCGGCCAACGGTTATTATAGGTTATTAATAATAACATTTAAAAAAAAAATTATCGTGGCTATCTTACTGCTTATTAATTTATCATAATAATTTATACTGTATACTGTTTTAATGATTTCTTTTTTTTTAAGAAAATACAAGAAAATTGAAAATTATTTTTAAATTAGAACTTTCAAGTTTCAATGAGCAATGTGAAGTAGATATAATTAACTAATTAAAAACTGTTAACCTAAAATCAGTTAATCACCGCCTCATTTGTCTCACAGGCATAGGCGAAGATCTTGTGAAATATTGAGGGGGCTCAAATATTTGATGACAAACAGACCCGTGGGGGCATTGCCCCCACACCCCCAACAAACTAATTTTTACATTAAATTACTCATAAAAAATTGTTCTCGTTGACTCGTTATCATAACAACTTAAATAGTTACAAACATAAAAAAAAGAATAATTAATAAACGATTTAAATTTAAATATTTTAAACATATTTGAACTAATTATTTATCTAAAATCTAAATCACAATCTCAAAAGAAATGTATTCCCAAGAACATCAAACAATAAGTAAAATATAATTTAGTATAAAATGGTCAATACGGTTAACGATTCATTCAATCGC